>NC_084622.1:51326795-51476795 GCF_033978795.1 Nerophis ophidion
TATGCCATTGGCAGACTATACTTATACATGGGCTCATATTATCGAACATTATGCAGAAGGGAAACTCATTACACAAATAACATAATTATTGTACATCTGGCAACGCAGGCGTGCATCATGTTGATACAGTAGCCTCAACGGGTCAAAAAGTGCTGCATTATAAAGGTAGATCTTAGAATGATTTACAGTATGTTGCATGTCTAATTAAGATTACTCTAGAGCAGTGGTTCTCAACCTTTTTTCAGTGATGTACCCCCTGTGAACATGTTTTTAATTCAAGTACCCCCTAATCAGAGCAAAGCATTTTTGGTTGGAAAAAAAGAGATAAAGAAGTAAAATACAGCACTATGTCATCACTTTCTGATTTATTAAATTGTATAACAGTGCAAAATATTGCTCATTTGTAGTGGTCTTTCTTGAACTATTTGAAAAAAAGATATACAAAAATAACTAGTGATTCAATGATAAATGCAGATTTCTCCACATAGAAGTAATCATCAACTTAAAGTGCCCTCTTTGGGGATTGTAATAGAGATCCATCTGGATTCATCAACTTACTTCTAAACATTCCTTCACAAAAAAAGAAATATTTAACATCAATATTTATGGAACATGTCCACAAAAAATCTAGCTGTCAACACTGAATATTGCATTGTTGCATTTCTTTTCACACTTTATGAACTTACATTCATATTTTGTTGAAGTATTATTCAATAAATATATTTATAAAGGATTTTTGAATTGTTACTATTTTTAGAATATTTTTAAAAAATCTGACGTACCCCTGGGCATACCTTCAAGTACCCCCATTTGAGAACCACTTGTTTAGAGCATATTTTAAAAGTGTGGTCATATTTCAGGATCAATATAGATTGTGTACAAAATGTTGCTTCACTGCATGCAACATTTAAAGGCCTACTGAAAGCCACTACTAGCGACCACGCAATCTGATAGTTTATATATCAATGATGAAATATTAACATTGCAACACATGCCAATACGGCCTATTTAGTTTTCTAAGTTACAATTTAAAATTTCCCATGGAGTTTCTTGTTGAAAACGTTGCGGAATGATGATGCGTATTATCCCAGCATCACTCACGGCTAAAAGTAGTCAGCTTTAATCGCATTATTACACAGTATTCTGGACATCTGTGTTGCTGAATCTTTTGCAATTTGTTCAATTAATAATGGAGACGTCAAAGAAGAATGCTGTTGGTGGAAAGCGGTGGATTGCAGCTGCCTTTAGTAACACAAACACAGCCGGTGTTTCTTTGTTTGTTGTGAAGCTTTAACACAGAGCGGTCAAGCCAACATGTTTCTCTACGTCAACCCGCAAGTTTTTGGATGGGAAAATTGTGATATTAAGTCAGCTCTTACCGGAGACTTCAGTGGATTATGAGACTTCCTCCTGCAGCTCAAAAAGGCAGCTGTGATCTTGGTTTCTCTATCGGCTTCTCTGAGAGACACTGGCGTTCGCCGCAGCCATCCGACTTTCAGGTATGTCTTTACAATCTCACTAAAACACTATTAAAACAATACGCAGATAAGGGATCTTCCAGAATTATCCTAGTAAAATGTGTCTAATAACATCGGAAATTGTCCCACTGCCGCCTGGAGCTGTCGCTTTTTTTTGGGGGGGGGGGGCGGTTTAGCTCGGTTGGTGGAGCGGCCATGCCATCAACTTGAGAGTTGCAGGTTCGATTCCCGCTTCCGCCATCCTAGTCACTGCCGTTGTGTCCTTGGGCAAGACACTTTACCCACCTGCTCCCCGTGCCACCCACACTGGTTTAAATGTAACTTAGATATTGGGTTTCACTATGTAAAGCGCTTTGAGTCACTAGAGAAAAGCGCTATATAAATATAATTCACTTCACACTTCACACTTGTGTTTCACTCTAACTTTCCTTATCCACGAATCTTTCATCCTCACTCAAATTAATGGGGAAATCGTCGCTTTCTCGGTCCGAATCGCTCTCGCTGTTGGTGGCCATGATTGTAAACAATGTTCAGATGTGAGGAGCTCCACAACCCGTGATATCACGCGCACATCGTCTGCTACTTCCGGTACAGGCAAGGCTTTTTTTATCAGCAACCAAATGTTGCAAACTTTATCGTCGCGTTTGACGTCTTGGGTTGTAGCGGACATTTTTTTCCAGCCCGATCCCAGCTATAAGTAGTCTGCTTTAATCGCATAATTACACAGTATTCTAGACATCTGTGTTGCTTGATCTTTTGCAATTTGTTCAATTAATAATGGAGACGTCAAAGAAGAAAGATGTAGGTGGGAAGCAATGTATTGCGGCTGCCTTTAGCCACACAAACACAGCTGGTGTTTCCTTGTTAAAAATTCCTGAAGGTGAAGTTTTACTATTGAACAGAGCGGTGAAGCGAACATGGTTCGCGACCACATGTCAACCAGCAGGTTTTGGTGAGAAGATTGTGGTAATAAGTCGTCTCTTACCGTAGTTATGAACGGAGCTTGCGTCCTCCTGCAGCTGCTGCGGACTATTACCTCCTCCCACAGGAGACATTGACGGTCACCACACCCGTGGCCGCACCCCTCTGACTTTCAGGTACCATATAATCTCACTAAAACACTAGTAACACAATAAGCAGATAAGGGATTTTCCAGAATTATCAGAGTAAATGTGTCTAATAACATCTGAATCGCTCCCACTGCCCTCGTCTTTTGTTTTCTTCTAGTCCTTCACCCTCACTTTCCTCATCCACATATCTTTCACCCTCGCTCAAATTAATGAGGAAATCATCGCTTTCTCGGTCCGAATCGCTCTCGCTGCTGGTGGCCATGATTGTAAACAATGTTCAGATGTGAGGAGCTCCACAACCCGTGACGTCACGCGCACATCGTCTGCTACTTCCTGTACAGGCAAGGCTTTTTTATTAGCGAGCAAAAGTTGCGAACTTTATCGTGGATGTTCTCTACTAAATCCTTTCAGCAAAAATATGGCGAAATGATGAAGTATGACACATAGAATGGACCTGCTATCCCCGTATAAATAAGAACATCTCATTTTAGCAGGCCTTTGATTACTTTTTAAATAGTTTTTGCCACTACTAACCTGTAAGTTTGAAGTATATCATCTTGTGTCTGGATGTAGGCTGACCTGGTCGCAGCTCCTGCACGCCGCCGTCTTCTTCTACCTGGTGCCCTGTCTGCTCTGCGGCAACCTGCGCTGCCTTTACAGGCCCGTCCTGGAAAAGGAGGTGAAATACGGGCATGTTGTGACAGAATGTCGGCCCGATGAAGTGTGCTTCAAAGCGGAGGGTCGCTTCGGCAACTACAGCGCCTTGTCGGCCAGCGGTTGCATGCCAAGGAAGAACTGCAGATGGACTCATGAGCTCCCCTACAAAGGAGTCGTCTTCACGATGAGCTACAAGTGCTGCACCCGGCCGTATTGCAACTCCTGTTTGGGCCTCACAGCCAACACTTTGTCCATCGCTCTTACACTTGTGACTATTGTTGTGGTCGCCAGCTAACACCGAAACTGGACATCAGCATCATGTCATCTTTGTGTCTGGTGGAAAAATAATAGTCTGGAGACACTGAGCTGCTAATGTGGATATTTTAACTGTTTTAACAAAACCTGTTTTAGATTGTGCCTTTTTCTGAAATTAAAGCTTTTAATACAATATTGTCATCTTTTTGTTTATAAAAGGAAAATACCAATTATCACTGTTGTGTACGCTTGTACTGTACATATTATGTTAGATCCACTATGGACTGGACTCTCACACTATTATGTTAGATCCACTATGGACTGGACCCTCACTATTATGTTAGATCCACTATGGACTGGACTCTCACACTATTATGTTAGATCCACTATGGACTGGACTCTCACACTATTATGTTAGATCCACTATGGACTGGACTTTCATAATATTATGTTAGATCCACTATGGACTGGACTCTCACTATTATGTTAGATCCACTATGGACTGAACTCTCACTATTATGTTAGATCCACTATGGACTGGACTCTCACAATATTATGTTAGATCCACTATGGACTGGACTCTCACACTATTATGTTAGATCCACTATGGACTGGACTCTCACAATATTATGTTAGATCCACTATGGACTGGACTCTCACTATTATGTTAGATCCACTATGGACTGGACTCTCACACTATTATGTTAGATCCACTATGGACTGGACTCTCAGTATTATGTTAGATCCACTATGGACTGGACTCTCACTATTATGTTAGATCCACTATGGACTGGACTCTCAGTATTATGTTAGATCCACTATGGACTGGACTCTCACTATTATGTTAGAGCCACTATGGACTGGACTCTCACTATTATGTTAGATCCACTATGGACTGGACTCTCACTATTAGGTTGGATCCAATATGGACTGGACTCTCACTATTAGGTTAGATCCACTATGGACTGCACTCTCACTATTAGGTTAGATCCACTATGGACTGGACTCTCACTATTATGTTAGATCCACTATGGACTGGACTCTCACTATTATGTTAGAACCACTATGGACTGCACTCTCACTATTATGTTAGATCCACTATGGACTGGACTCTCACTATTAGGTTAGATCCACTATGGACTGGACTCTCACTATCAGGTTAGATCCACTATGGACTGGACTCTCACTATTAGGTTGGATCCACTATGGACTGGACTCTCACTATTATGTTAGATCCACTATGGACTGGACTCTCACTATTATGTTAGAGCCACTATGGACTGGACTCTCACTATTATGTTGGATCCACTATGGACTGGACTCTCACTATTAGGTTGGATCCACTATGGACTGGACTCTCACTATTAGGTTAGATCCACTATGGACTGGACTCTCACTATTAGGTTAGATCCACTATGGACTGGACTCTCACTATTATGTTAGATCCACTATGGACTGGACTCTCACAATATTATGTTAGATCCACTATGGACAGGACTCTCACTATTGTTAGATCCACTACAAACTGGGCTCTCACTATTATGTTAGATCCACTATGAACTGGACTCTCACTATCATGTTAGATCCATTATGGACTGGACTCTCACTATTATGTTAGATCCACTATGGACTGGACTCTCACACTTTTATGTTAGATCCACTATGGACTGGACTCTCACTATTATGTTAGATCCACTATGGACTGGACTCTCACTATTATGTTAGATCCACTATGGACTGGACTCTCACACTATTATGTTAGATCCACTATGGACAGGACTCTCACTATTGTTAGATCCACTATAAACTGGACTCTCACTATTATGTTAGATCCACTATGGACTGGACTCTCACTATCATGTTAGATCCATTATGGACTGGACTCTCACTATTATGTTAGATCCACTATGGACTGGACTCTCACACTATTAGGTTAGATCCACTATGGACTGCACTCTCACTATTAGGTTAGATCCACTATGGACTGGACTCTCACTATTATGTTAGATCCACTATGGACTGGACTCTCACTATTATGTTAGAACCACTATGGACTGCACTCTCACTATTATGTTAGATCCACTATGGACTGGACTCTCACTATTAGGTTAGATCCACTATGGACTGGACTCTCACTATCAGGTTAGATCCACTATGGACTGGACTCTCACTATTAGGTTGGATCCACTATGGACTGGACTCTCACTATTATGTTAGATCCACTATGGACTGGACTCTCACTATTATGTTAGAGCCACTATGGACTGGACTCTCACTATTATGTTGGATCCACTATGGACTGGACTCTCACTATTAGGTTGGATCCACTATGGACTGGACTCTCACTATTAGGTTAGATCCACTCTGGACTGGACTCTCACTATTAGGTTAGATCCACTATGGACTGGACTCTCACTATTATGTTAGATCCACTATGGACTGGACTCTCACAATATTATGTTAGATCCACTATGGACAGGACTCTCACTATTGTTAGATCCACTATAAACTGGACTCTCACTATTATGTTAGATCCACTATGAACTGGACTCTCACTATCATGTTAGATCCATTATGGACTGGACTCTCACTATTATGTTAGATCCACTATGGACTGGACTCTCACACTTTTATGTTAGATCCACTATGGACTGGACTCTCACTATTATGTTAGATCCACTATGGACTGGACTCTCACTATTATGTTAGATCCACTATGGACTGGACTCTCACACTATTATGTTAGATCCACTATGGACTGGGCTCTCACTATTAGGTTAGATCCACTATGGACTGGACTCTCACTATTATGTTAGATCCACTATGGACTGGACTCTCACTATTATGTTAGATCCACTATGGACTGGACTCTCACTATTATGTTAGATCCACTATGGACTGGACTCTCACACTTTTATGTTAGATCCACTATGGACTGGACTCTCACTATTATGTTAGATCCACTATGGACTGGACTCTCACCATTATTTTAGATCCACTATGGAATGGACTCTCACTATCATGTTAGATCCACTATGGACTGGACTCTCACTATTATGTTAGATCCAGTATGGACTGGACTCTCACACTATTATGTTAGATCCACTATGGACTTGACTCTCACTATTATGTTAGATTCACTATGGACTGGACTCTTACTATTATGTTAGATCCACTATGGACTGGACTCTCACTATTATGTTAGATCCACTATGGACTGGACTCTTACTATTATGTTAGATCCACTATGGACTGGACTCTCACTATTATGATAGATCCACTATAGACTGGACTCTCAGTATTATGATGGATCCACTATAGACTGGACTCTCACACTATTATTCGCACATCTGCGGTCCCCTCCAAGGTTTCTCATTGTCATCCCATTGCGTTGAGTTTTTCCTTGCCCTGATGTGGGATCTGAGCCAAAGATGTTGTTGTGGCTTGTGCAGCCCTTTGAGACACTGGTGATTTATGGCTATATAAGTAAACATTGAGTGACTGATTGACTGAATAATAGTTTGGCATTGCTTGTGCTGTAAGTCCAGTTTGTTCCATAGTTTTACTCCGCATACAGACACACAAAACGTTTACGAGTGAATGGAGCTCTCGGCAAACAGAAATACAATTTAAAAAAATACAGATACAAATGAAATAAAACAACTAACACAAATTAAATAAAACAACTAACCTTTCTGATGATGGATGCTCTTCTTCATGTGAAGTAAACGTCAGAGTCCGGCAAATGTGAGGTTTTACTGCCCTCCTCAGGCCGTTGTGCTTCTTTACACCTCATTTATATCTGTTGATACGACGCAGGAGATTGAATAAATGTATTAGCTTTACACGTCTTAGCCAGTCACTATTCATTCCGTAAATTCCATAAATGTATGTAAGTTCTCGTGTTCCAACAAGCTCTTTATATATTGGCTGTCAGTGCACAATCCGGAACACCATTTCCCACAATGCCTAGCGCTGTCACGCTAAATGTCTTCCCCCCTACAAAAACTTTCCCCCCGGAAGAAATTTGGCGTGACACCCTGTAACGCTTGAAGGACCCCAATGAGGGTGGAAGGACTTCCAAATTTAAGTTGTTTGATGAATCTGAATAAGCCTACGGCTTTGCATTTTGTTTATTATTTATATATATATGTTTGTATTCTTTTTTTATTATTTTGAACTTACAACCCCCTGGCGCTGTTTTGTACTGTTTTCATAATGTTTTATAATGTTGTATATTGTTGTTTGTCTTACTGTTTGTAATTGTTGAAATTTATAAATAAACCTTTGAAAAAAAAAAATGAGGGTGGAAGGACCTTAAATCAGCCCACACAGCTGCCTGTTTTAAAAGCATTATAATTGGCTGATTGTCATTGGTGAAAAAATAACGGTGAGGAAAAAATATTAGCATTCCAGCATGCTAACCTTTCGAGCTATTTTTGCTTCGCTAATTTTGCAGCTGTAACCCTTAAAAGTCATATAACTTGGTATTGTCCCGCCCTCATTGGGGTCTTTCAGGCATTAGAGGGGCTGTCACGCCAAATTTCAAATTGTCTTTGTTTATTATATATATATATATATATATATATATATATATATATATATATATTTTTTTTTTGTATTCTATTTTTGTTATTTTGAATTTACAACCCCCTGGCGCTGTTTTGTACTGTTTTATATTGTTTTACAATGTTTTATATTTTTCTTTGACTTACTGTTTGTAATTGTTGAAATTTATAAATAAAAATTTAATAAAAATAAAAATGTGGCGTGAAAGCGCCAAACCAAACAGGATATCCGGTGTCAAAACGGAACACTATTTCCCACAATGCTTAGCGCCAAACTAAACAGGATATCCGGTGTATTCTCGACGCGACGCCACACGAGGAGAGAAAGACTACATATTGTGTTGTCTGTTTTTCAACAAACAACTCTTGCGTGCTTCTAAGTGTTGTCCGAGAGCAGCGAGCCTCAACATGTTCCTGCAGTATCACTTGGACGAGAACGGAGACAGAGTGTACACTCTCAAGGTAGCGTAACGTCTGCTTTTCTCAGCCTGGGCGAGCACAACATGCTAACTAGTTCTCACCGCTGCTAGAGTCTCAAAAGTATCCACACAAGTCTGTCCCGGCGTTTCAAAAGTAGCCATATAAGTATGTCCATTCACTGCTAAACTAAGAACGTGCTAATTAAAGTCCTACTGAAATGAGATGTTCTTATTTAAACGGGGATAGCAGGTCCATTCTATGTGTCATACTTGATCAATTCGCGATATTAGTAGAGAACATCCACGATAAAGTTCGCAACTTTTGCTCGCTAATAAAAAAGCCTTGCCTGTACCGGAAGTAGCAGACGATGTGCGTGTGACGTCACGGGTTGTGGAGCTCCTCACATCTGAATTTTGTTTACAATCATGGCCACCAGCGGCGAGGGCGATTCGGACCGAGAAAGCGACTATTTCCCATTGATTTGAGCAAGGATGAAAGATTTGTGGATGAGGAAAGTGAGGGTGAAGGACTAGAAGAAAAGAAAAGACAAGGGCAGTGGGAGCGATTCAGATGTTATTAGACACATTTACTCTGATAATTCTGGAAAATCCCTTATCTGCTTATTGTGTTATTAGTGTTTTAGTGAGATTATATAGTCTTACCTGAAAGTCGGAAGGAGCCAAGAAAGTCGCAGCTACCTCTTCGACAGCTGCAGAAGGAACAACACAAGCTCCGCTCATGTCTACGGTAAGAGCCGACTTATTACCACAATTTTTTCACCGAAACCTGCCGGTTGACATGTGGTAGAGAAACATGTTCGCTTGACCGCTCTGTTCCATATTAAAGCTTCACAACATACAAAGAAACACCGGCTGTGTTTGTGTTGCTAAAGGCAGCTGCAATATACCGCTTTCCACCAACAGCATTCTTCTTTGACGTCTCCATTATTAATTGAAAAAAATTGCAAAAGATTCAGCAACACAATAGTCCAGGATACTGTGTAATTATGCGATAAAAACAGACTACTTTTAGCCGTGATCGGTGCTGGGAGAACATGTCCGCTACCACCGGTGAGGTCACGCGCACGGGTCATCATTCCACAACGTTTTCAACAGGATACTTTGCGGGAAATTTTACATTGCAATTTAGTAAACTAAAAAGGCTGTATTGGCATGTAGCAATGTTAATATTTCATCATTGATATATAAACTATCAGACTGCGTGGTCGCTAGTAGTGGCTTTCAGTAGGACTTTAAATTCTGGCAAACCTTAACTGGCCAGTAAGTCACTGGTAGCCAAAGTGTGGCACGGGGGCCATTTTGGGTCCTTATCTTTTGTCACATGTGGCATTTTGGCGCCTTTTAAAACTAAAATGGCGAATTTGAACAGGAATTAAAAATCAAATAAGATACCAGTAAACATAACATTTTAATACCGCAAACACAGTTGTTGGGAAGGGATAGTAGTTATTTTAGAGTTGGAACTAGGGCTGGGCAATATGGCCTTTTTTTATCGATATTTTTAGGCCATGTCACGATACAGCATATATATCTCCATATTTTGCCTTAGCCTTGAATGAACACTTGATGCATATAATCACAGCAGTATGATGATTCTATGTGTCTAGATTCAAACATTCTTCTTCATACTGCATTCATGTATGCTACTTTTAAACTTTCATGCAGAGAGGGAAATCACAACTAAAAGTGTATTTATTAAACAGTTATTAAGCAGTGGCACAAACATTCATGTCATTTCCAAAACAGAAAGTGCAAGATTGTCAGAGACATTTTAAAACAAGCCATGAGTGCACTTTTGTGCATGATGCCACTAAGATGACATAAAAACAACACTAAATTAAAGTGCACTTTTTGTACAGAACGCCACTACAATAGTTTAAAACAAATAAAGTGCACTTTTGTGCATGATGTCACACAACATATTTTAACAAGTGTCAAATAAAAATCCATCCATCCATCCATTTCCTACCGCTTATTCCCTTTCGGGGTCGCGGGGGGCGCTGGTGCCTATCTCAGCTACAATCGGGCGGAAGGCGGGGTACATCCTGGACAAGTCGCCACCTCATCGCAGGGCCAACACAGATAGACAGACAACATTCACACTCACATTCACACACTAGGGCCAATTTAGTGTTGCCAATCAACCTATCCCCAGGTGCATGTCTTTGGAAGTGGGAGGAAGCCGGAGTACCCGGAGGGAACCCACGCATTCACGGGGAGAACATGCAAACTCCACACAGAAAGATCCCGAGCCTGGATTTGAACCCAGGACTGCAGGACCTTCGTATTGTGAGGCAGACGCACTAACACCTCTGCCACCGTGAAGCCCTCAAATAAAAATGAGTAGCATAATAGGAAATCAAACAGTGTTTATTAGGGATGCACCGATTAATCAGTAACCGAATATATTTGGCCGAATATGGCAAAAAAAGCCACATTCGGCCTTCGGTGGAATGAGTTAAAAGCAAGGCCGAATAGTGGCGTGTGACGCAAAGACGCAATTTTTTGACGCGGTGACGCAATCAACCAACGTGCAGTGTTAAATTTAAATTGTTTTATACATAGTTTCCTTCTTTTTATTCTGAAGCTGAAGTACTGTTATTGACAAATCTGTTCTGGCCTGGGATATGTTGTGTACCTGTATAAGTGTATGAGGTTACAAGCACACACTTATTGAGATTTAGTGGGGCCTCTGTTTACATTATTAGCCTGTTGTGTAGGCTACCTGTATAAGTGTATGAGGTTACAAGCACACACTTATTGAGATTTAGTGGGGCCTCTGTTTACATTATTAGCCTGTTGTGTAGGCTACCTGTATAAGTGTAAGAGGTTACAAGCACACACTTAATTGAGATTTACTTGAGCCTTCTGTTTACATTATTAGCATATCTACTGTGGCTAAGCAGACTTTTGCCAAAAGGACAATAATTCATTTGTTGTGGGTTTATCCACTTTAATGCACTTTATTTTTTTTTGGAATGCATGTTTTCTTTGAAGACCTAATATAAATGAAAAACTGTGCTTTTTTTGAAAAGCAAAGGCTACTGGAATATTAAAAAATGTCAATATTCAATAAAAAATGTACTTTATTTGAAAAACATGTCTAAAAATTTATTCTAGGCTATTTATGCAATGTTAAAAAGTTGTGAAAAACTGCATTTATTATTCGGTATTTGGTATTCGGCCTTCGGCCAAGCGCTCAAATTTTATTCGGTAAAACTCAATACTTGGACATTTTACAATTATATGATGTCCCCATATTTGTATTACGGCTAAGGCTTTTCTAGAATAGAAGGAATGAACTGGGACTCCTAGTGATGGGACGAGACGCATGTTAAGCGTGTATGGAGGCTTGCCTCATCGAAAATGTTGTGTTGCTGAGTAAAAACTTCCTTTTGCTTTACTGTTCTGCAGAAAGAGGCACCCAACGGGCAGCCCACCAGCTCAGCCCACCCAGCACGCTTCTCCCCCGACGACAAGTTCTCTCGACATCGCTTGACGGTGAAGAAGCGCTTCGGACTTCTGCTCACCCAGCAGCCCAGACCTGTTCTGTGAGCACATGACATGCACACACACTGTGGATGCCAACATGTTCGCAGTTGGAGCAGATGTCAAACTTTTCCCCCTGTTTTATTTTGCTATTCTTTAACAATGTGTGGTTATAAAAGGGTGGTTGAGCACCACTGCAAAAAGCAACTTTGAATAAAAAGGTTCGTGCATCCGGATAAATAGGATGAAAAACAGTTGGGTACTTTTTGTCACTATCTGAATATTTGGCCACATTTTAATACGCTCTGAGTTACTACACATTGACCTAAACCAGGGGTGTCAAAGTGGTTTTCATTGAGGGCCACATCACAGGTATGGTGGCCCTCAGGGGGCTGCTTTTAACAATGAGCAATATATGAATATACCGTATTTCCTTGAATTGCTGCAGGGCATATAGTATGCACCTGCCTAGAATTACTGCCGGGTCAAACTCACTTCCCTAAATAATTAGCGCATGCTTAGTATTACCGCCTGTCATCATTTTGCAAATGGAGGAGGCTGATTTCAATACCGGTCATTTGAAATCGCATAAAGGGAAGAAGATTAAGAGCTATTCAGTTGGATTTAAGGTCCAAGCTTACATCACACTCAAATTTTTACTGCATACCTATGGTATGTGCCGGAGTGAGAAGAGGTTTTAAAATAATAAGCGCATGCTTACTTTTACCGCATGCCTTTGGTAAGCGCAGGAGTGAGAAGAGGTTTTAAATTAATTAGCGCCCCGGCGGCAATTCAAGGAAATACAGTATATGTGTATATATATAATTTTTTTTTTTTACATAAACTGCACAAAAAGTCTTTAAATTTTACTTGAAATACTACCAACTCAATCACCACCATTTTTTGTAAAAGCAGTGTTTCTTTGTTGTTTTTACAGTATATAAAAAAATTGAATAAATGGAATGGAAAAACACTTGTTTTTGCCAGTAAAATGCAAACAACAGAGCTTCTTTTTACCACAAAATCTTGTGTCAAGAAATACTTTATTAATCCCTGAGGGGAAATCAAAAGTTTCAGCACAATCAGATCAAAGTGTTAATGTTTTTGTTAGTTTTTTAATGTCTTACTGTATATGAAAAAAAAACAGTACCAAAGTTGATTTTACAGTATAAAAAAACTGGGTCGGTGGAATTTAACTGTAAAATGTATTGTCAATTTTACAGTCTACAATTTGATAATTTGTTTTGAAATCATAAGCCAATCAGATATTTCAGTAAAGTATATTTATTAAAACAAAAAATATTTTGGGAATACTTGCGACTCCAAAAAGGGATAAGCGGTAGAAAATGCATAATATAATATTTTGATAATATTGAATTTGAAAAAATATGCAATTCTATGCGGTACATGATTTTTAATGTCAAAAGGGATATAAATATATTCAGTAATAAAAAACTCTGGCACTTTAGTAAGTGCCAGAGTGAGAAGAGGTTTTAAAATAATTAGCGCATGCTTACTTTTACCGCATGCCTTTGGTAAGCGCAGGAGTGAGAAAGGGTTTTAAATTAATTAACGCCCCGGCAGCAATTCAAGGAAATACGGTAAATGTGTATATATAATTTTTTTTTCCATAAGCTGCACAAAAAGTCTTTAAATTGTACTTTAAAAACTACCAACTCAATCACCACAATTTTTTTGTAAAAGCAGTGTTTCTTTGTTTTTTTTACAGTATATAAAAAATTGAACAAATGGAATGGGAAAAACACCTGTTTTTGCCAGTAAAATGCAAGCAACAGAGCTTCTTTTTATCACAAAATCTTGTGTCAAGAAATACTTTATTAATCCCTGAGGGGAAATCAAAATGTTCAGCACAATCCCATTAAAGATCAAAGTGTCAATGTTTTTGTTTTTTAATGTCTTACTGTATATGGAAAAAAACAGTACCAAAGTTGATTTTACGGTATAAAAAAACTGGGTCGGTGGAATTTAACTGTAAAATATATTGTCAATTTTACAGTCTACAATTTCATAATTTGTTTTGAAATCATAAGCCAAGCAGATATTTCAGTAAAGTATATTTATTAAAACAAAAAATATTTTTGGAATACCCGTGACCCCAAAAAGGGATAAGCGGTAGAAAATGCATAATATAATATTGAATTTGAAAAAATATGCAATTGCATGCAGTGCATGATTTTTAATGTCAAAAGGGATATAAATATATTTAGTAATAAAAGATTAAGCATTTTATTAACGCATATTATTTCCAGACTTTCGCAGGCCAGATTTACACAAAACTTCTTATGTTCTGAAACTATCAGAAGTCAATTATTTCCAACTTTGGTATGGCACACTTCAATTAAATAACTGCAGTGGCTTTCCCGCCTATTCCATACAAGAACATGTTGTTACTAGCTTGTTATGTACATTTGAATATCAATTTACAATCCACACAAGTTTAAAGATCGTTTTTACCTTTTTTCTCCAAAATCTCCTGAATGACCTTTGAAGTAGCAACAAAAGTGGCACATAAAGATACAGTAGATGACCAACACAGTGACCATTGTAATAATACAGCAATGTAGGCTCTTTATTGTACAATATTAGTTTGAACACCACACAACCTCCGCAATGTGCGTCTCCTCTTTTCCCGGCAATAATCACAGTCACTTCCTTATCTCCCCCCGGAAGTCCCGCCCCCCAAGCATAGTCATTGGCTAACATCCTGTAGCCAGCCGCAAGTCTCATTTATCCTTTGTAGCGAATAAACATGTGACTAAATGTTACAAGAAGTGCTTTGTTAGCAGGATGGCTGAGACCAGGGGTCACCAACACGGTGCCCACGGGCACCAGGTCGCCCGTAAGGACCAGATGAGTCGCCCGCTGGCCTGTTCTAAAAATAGCTCAAATAGCAGCACTTACCAGTGAGCTGCCTCTATTTTTTTAATTTTATTTATTTACGAGCAAGCTGGTCTCGCTTTGCTCGACATTTTTAATTCTAAAAGAGACAAAACTCAAATAGAATTTGAAAATCCAGGAAAATATTTTAAAGACTTGGTCTTCACTTGTTTAAATAAATTCATTTCTTTACTTTGCTTTCTATAACTTTCAGAAAGACAATTTAGAGAAAAAATACATCCTTAAAAATGATTTTAGGATTTTTAAACACATATTTTTACCTTTTAAATTCTTTCCTCTTCTTTCCTGACAATTTAAATCAATGTTCAAGTAATTATTTTTTTTTATTGTAAAGAATAATAAATACATTTTAATTTAATTCTTCATTTTAACTTCTGTTTTTTGACAAAAAATATTTGTGAAATATTTCTTCAAACTTATGATTAAAATTCAAAAACAAATATTCTGGCAAATCTAGAAAATCTTTAGAATCAAATTTAAATCTTATTTCAAAGTCTTTTGAATTTCTTTTAAAAATTTTGTTCTGTAAAATCTAGAAGAAATAATGATTTGTCTTTGTTAGAAATATAGCTTGGTCCAATTTGTTATATATTCTAACAAAATGCAGATTGGATTTTAACCTATTTAAAAATGTCATAAAAATTCTAAAATTAATCTTAATCAGGAAAAATTACTAATGATGTACCATAAATAATTTTTTTAATTTTTAAAAAAAGATTTGAATTTGCTAGTTTTTCTCTTCTTTTTTTTCGATTAAATTTTAATTTTAAAGAGTCGAAATTGAAGATAAACTATGTTTAAAAATTAAATTTTCCTTTTTTTCCTTTTTGCTCTTCTTTTAAACCGTTCAATTAAGTGTTTTTTCATCATTTATTCTCTACAAAAACCTTCCAAAAAGGAAAAAAATGTACGACAGAATGACAGACAGAAATACCCATTTTTTAATATAAATATATAGATTTATTTATCAACGGGGTCTTGCGATGAGGTGGCAACTTGTTCAGGGTGTAACGCGCCTTCCGCCCGATTGTAGCTGAGATAGGTGCCAGCGCCCCCCGCCACCCCAAGAGGGAATAAGCGGTAGAAAATGGATGGATGGAGGGATTTATTAACGGTAAATTGAGCAAATTGGCTATTTCTGGCAATTTACTTAAAGGGCTACTGAAAGCCACTACTAGCGACCACGCAGTCTGATAGTTTATATATCAATGATGAAATATTAACATTGCAACACATGCCAATACGGCCGCTTTAGTTTACTAAATTACAATTTTAAATTTCGCGCGAAGTATCATGCTAAAACGTCGCGGTATGATGACCCGTGCGCGTGATGTCACGCATTGTAGAGGACATTTTGTTCCAGCACCGATCACAGCTAAAAGTAGTCTGTTTTTATCGCATAATTACCCAGTATTCTGGACATCTGTGTTGCTGAAACTTTTGCAATTTGTTCAATTAATAATGAAGACGTCAAAGAAGAAAGCTGTAGGTGGGAAGCAGTGTATTGCGGCCGCCTTTAGCAACACAAACACAGCCGGTGTTTCTTTGTTTGTTGTGAAGCTTTAATATGGAACAGAGCGGTCGAGCGAACATGTTTCTCTACCACATGTCAACCGGCAGGTTTCGGTGAGAAAATTGTGGTAATAAGTCGTCTCTTACCATAAACATGAGCGGAGCTTGTGTCGTTCCTCCTGCAGCTGTCAAAGAGGCAGCTGCGAATTTCTTGGCTCCTCCATGGCTTCCCTCAGAGACACTGGCGGTCACCACACCTTTCCGACTTTCAGGTACGACCATATAATCTCACTGAAACACTAGTAACACAAAAAGCAGATAAGGGATTTTCCAGAATTATCCTAGTAAATGCGTTTAATAACATCTGAATCGCTTCCACTGCCCTTGTCTTTTTTTCTTCTTCTAGTCCTTCATTCTAACTTTCCTCATCCCCTAATCTTTCATCCCCGCTTAAATTAATGGGGAATTTGTCGCTTTCTCGGTCTGAATCGCTCTTGCTGCTGGTGGCCATGATCGTAAACAATGTTCAGATGTGAGGAGCTCCACAACCCGTGACGACACGTGCACATCGTCTGCTACTTCCGGTACAGGCAAGGCTTTTTTATTAGCGACCAAAAGTTGCGAACTTTATCGTGGATGTTCTCTACTAAATCCTTTCAGCAAAAATATAGCAATATCGCGAAATGATCCAGTATGACACATAGAATGGACCTGCTATCACCGTTTGAATAAGAACATCTCATTTCAGTAGGCCTTTAAGTGTGTATCAAACTGGTAGCCCTTCACATTGATCAGTACCCAAGAAGTAGCTCTTGGTTTCAAAAAAGTTTGTGACCCCTGGCTTAAAGGATCGCCATTATTTATTTCCTAAAACCAACAAAATTCCTCAAATGGATAAACCACACATATTTACCATGAATTGATTAACGTGGACCCCGACTTAAACAAGTTGAAAAACTTATTGTGGTGTTACCATTTAGTGGTCAATTGCACAGAATATGTACTGTACTGTGCAATCTACTAATAAAAGTCTCAATCAGTGAAACTAATAGCGCCACCATTTTCTTACGTAACATTTATTTATTAGGAATATTTACCTCCCAAAGCTACTTCACTCAAACACACCACTTTATTCCAACTCTGGCTTCTTTGCAGGCTTCTCCTTTGCAAAGTTGCAACACACCACACTGACCTCTAGTGGAGTGCTGTGGGAACTACAGTGTAAAATACATTTTTCCCCACAGTTGATTCAGTTCAGTTTGTGCAACACGTTTATGATACAGTTTCACAACAGCAA
Organism: Nerophis ophidion; assembly: GCF_033978795.1. Taxonomy (NCBI): domain Eukaryota; kingdom Metazoa; phylum Chordata; class Actinopteri; order Syngnathiformes; family Syngnathidae; genus Nerophis; species Nerophis ophidion. The sequence goes on from NC_084622.1 coordinate 51,344,481, forward strand.
GTCCGAAAAGGAGTAGGAAGAAGCAGAGCTTATTTAATTCTACACCTTTTCATACCTTAGCAATTGTATCCAATGTCCTTGTTCTATGTTCAAACTTTTTCCACAGAGGGCCGCACACGGAAAAATTTAAGCATGTGGGGTCATTTTGATATTTTAAATTTTTAAACTATAACACAATATATGGATTTTTTTTAAATCCTAAGGGCTCCTGGGGAGCATAGAGGGTCTCAGTCACTAAAATGTTAATAAGTCAAATTATTATTATTTTTCATTTAATGCTTACAGTAAATCTCTATATCAACTTGAGGTTGATATAAAGTAAAACAAATAAGGTTTTCTGCCTTTTCTGTCAAAGACAACTTTGTTTTTTTTTATAGAAAAACGGAAATATGCAGTATTTAGATAGATAGATAGTACTTTATTGATTTCTTCAGGAGAGTTCCTTTATTTAGCAATTAAAGCCTTCAAAGATCAATAATGCAGGACACCATTGATTTTAATTTTTTAATATTTTTGAGTAATCACAGTGAAAAGTTAAATAAAATCCTACTAAATATATTTGAGATCCCAAAGGATTCCCACTCAAAGTGATACATTTTTATTAGTATTTTTTACTTTAAACACTTAAATTTCAAGATCATTTTTTTCCACATAAAACATTTTAAAGTGATAATATTTAAGTAATAATTCATTATAACAGATTTTTTTTAGCAATGGAAAAAAAATAGACAAAAGGAACAAAAAACTGCCTGCATGGCAGCTTTGTGTCAACATTGCCACTTTTCCTCATTAGATTTCACCTCATTCCACTTTTTTAAAAAGCGTTTAAGTTTTATTCGGCTTCGGCCACAAATTTTCATTTCGGTGCATCCCTAATCCTAACATTTAACCAATATGTCAATAATATTCACCATGAAGAAGCAGCGGTGCAAAATGAGGTTTGGGCAGTTCTTTATTTCCCTTTTCTAAGGCTGCTGGGTGGCCCGTGGTGGATCTACACACAGAGTTTGCTATACCGGAGTTACACTGAGGGTCCATGGTACACAGACTGCAGAAAACAACACGTAGAGAACCTGGCCGCCATGTTTCAGTACTCAGCAGAGGAAAGGGGGGACAGCACAAGAGAAGATGATGCGGCAGAATAACTTAACACTGGGAAAAGAACACACAGTTCACGCACGGTGCATCTTAAATAGGTCACGTGAAGAGCCATTTACCATAAATATCTCTATTTGTCGGGAGCCAACATATATAAAATGATTTCTTGTTTTAAAAATTAACTTAAAAACAGCGGTTTATACATTGCCCATCCCGAGAATCTTCCCCACGCTGCCCGCACCTGTGAGACCATCGGGGGGGGGGAAGACGCCCTCTCAGCCTGTTGGCTGGCGTGTGAATGAGTAGAAAACAAACAAACACCACAGTCAATTCAGCACAAAAAGAAGCCACAAAACACAAGAACACCAAGACACACAGTATTATATTTTTTGACTTTTTTCCTCTTCGTAGTCAGTATCCTGGTCCTGGGAGCCACGATCCCTCCGTTGACGGCTCAGCGGGATTGGGAGGCGGGTCTCCTTCCTCCGTGATATTTTAACTCTCACTTTCACAGTGTGGTTGGAAAAGAGGGGGCGGGGGCGTGGAGGCGGTATCGGCAGGGGGAAGAGGAACACTTTTCAGCAAACAATGACAAACCCTGGCCGGAACAAACAGTTTCATTCCCGCCGTTGGATCGGACTGAAGCGATTTGGTGAAACGAGGGATGAAGGTGAATGGCGGCTTCGGGGGGGGAAAAAAAAGGCGAATCCTGTCTCCGGAGGCTCAGGCACGCTGCGGCAGGGCTCGGCGTTTGCGGCTGTAGTGGCGGCGAGCGCCCGTTTGCCTGGCAAAGTTCATCATGTAGTTTTGTTTGCGTGTGCTGCAGGGGAGACAAACACAGCGGTTGGAAGTAAAAAAAAAAAAGATTGGAAAGGTGGAGCAGCAAAGAAGGAGATGCACTGTAAACACGTGTCATCATCGTGTCTCACGCCCTGGCGCTACTACGCTACACGAGTGCTGATGTTGTGCAGCTGGATGGAGACATGTGACTCACACACCAGGGAGGGAGGTCGGGGAAAAGACAAAAGTAGACAGCAGTGAGCAGACGTTAAAGACGTCTTCCACTCCAGCAGGGGGCGCTGCCAGTCAGCCAGGGGGCGTGCTGCAAGGCCGGGGGCAGGGCGGCAGAGGCGGTGGGCGGCGGATGTAAATGAGTGATGGTGGGAGGCGGACAAAATTTCCACAAAGAGCCATGAAAGATGGGAGGTCTCATTCGCCTCATTTCCTGTTGTCCAGGATGTGTGCTGACTCAGCATCAAGGAAGTTGCAAACCCCCATGGAGGACTCAGAAGGTCATGACCTTGCTGTTTTTCTAAGTGACCAAAAGATGATATGACTGACTGTAAAAAACATTAACTGCATTAAAAACCGACATCAGTGTGCAGAGAATATCACCACATGGGCTCAGGAAAACCTCATAAAACCACTGTCAGTAACTACAGTTGGTCGCTACATCTGTAAGTGCAAGTTAAAACTTTACTATGCAAAGCCAAACCCATTTATCAACAACACCCTGTAACGCCGCCGGCTTTGCTGGGCCCGAGCTCATCTGAGATGGACTGATGCTGAATGGTCCATACAGGTTTTGGAGCAACATATGTTGTCATCCAAGCAACGTTATCATGGACGCCCCTGCTTATTTCAGCAAGACAATGCCACACCACGTGTTACAACAGCGTAGTTTCGTAGTAAAAGAGTGCAGGTACTTTCCTGGCCCGCCTGCAGTCCCGACATGTCTCCCATGGAAAATGTGTGGCGCATTATGAAGCGTAAAATACGACAGCGGAGACCCTGGACTGTTGAAGGACTGAAGCTCTACATAAAACAAGAATGGGAAAGAATTCCACTTTCAAAGCTTCAACAATTAGTTTCCTCAGTTCCCAAACGTTTATTGAGTGTTGTTAAAAGAAAAGGTGATGTAACACAGTGGTGAACATGCCCTTTCCCAACTACTTTGGCACGTGTTACAGCCATGAAATTCTAAGTGAATTATTATTTGCAAAAAAAAAAAAAGTTTATCAAAATATGTTGTCTTTGTAGCATATTCAACTGAATATTGGTTGAAAATGAACACTTGATGCATATAATCACAGCAGTATGGTGATTCTATGTGTCTACATTAGAGATGCGCGAATAGGCAATTATATCATCCGCAACCGCATCACTAAAGTCGCCATCCACCCGAACCAACATTTTATCAGAACCGCAACCACCCGTTGTTATATATCCAGAGTCGGCGATCTTTACCACTAAAAGAGCTAGTTTGACCCGTGTCACAAAGTAAAGAAGGCAATGGGAGCCACTAACGTTCTTGCCAATATCCGATGGTGATCATTCAGATAACGGGGATAAGGGCGTGCTGTGAAGCCATTGCCTTAGACACCTTCAACAACATATACAAACCGTATACCAGTCCAGCAACATGTTGTGTGCAGCTTACGCAAACACACGTACAAGATTGCAAGGCATACTGGGTGACAGAGAGTACACTAATGGTTGTGATATAAACAATTTTAACTCTTACTATTATGCGCCACACTGTGAAGCCACACCAAACAATAATAATATAATAATAATAATGGATTAGATTTATATCGCGCTTTTCTATTATTAGATACTCAAAGCGCTCACAGAGAAGTGGGAAGCCATCATTCATTCACACCTGGTGGTGGTAAGCTACATCTGTAGCCACAGCTGCCTTGGGGTAGACTGACGGAAGCGTGGCTGCCAGATTGCGCCTACGGCCCCTCCGACCACCACCAATCATTCATTCATCATTCATTCACCAGTGTGAGCGGCACCGGGGGCAAAGGGTGAAGTGTCCTGCCCAAGGACACAACAGCAGCGATTTTTTGGATGTCATTAGGTGGTAAGCGAACCTGCAACCCTCAGGTTTCTCGCACGGCCGCTCTACCCACTACGCCATGCCGCCCCCTAAACAAGAATGACAAACACATTTTGGGAGAACATCCTCACAGTAACACAACATAAACCCAACACAACAAATACTCAGAATCCTTTGCATCCGTGATTCTACCTGAATATAGTTTACACCCCTGCGCCCCCAACGCCACCCACCTTACCGACGCACGAGGGGTGGGGGGGTTTGCTGCTAGCGGGGTGTATAATATAGTCAGGATGTGTCATGGATGCAAAGGATTCTGGATATTTGTTGCGTTGCGTTTATGTTGTGTTACTGTGAGGATGGTCTCCCAAATGTGTTTGTCATTCTTGTTTGGTGTGGCTTCACAGTGTGGCGCATATTAGGCAAAGGCTTCGTAGCACGCCCTAATACTTATTAACTGGGTGACTGCCGGCAGACATACTTGAGAATGTTTACGTCAACTAATGTCTTCCTCGCTTTGTTACACGGGTCCAAAATGGCTCTTTGAACGGTAAAAGTTAACGATCTCTGAACCATGTATATCATATATTTCTGAATGGTTCAACCGCCACCCGCCCGAATCTATTTAAAATTTATTTTTTCGTCATGTCACCTGCCCGACCCGCGGTTTATCCGCGGACGAGACCGCAAACCGCGCATCTCTAGACTACATTCAAACATTCTTCTTCATACTGCATTCATATATGCTACTTTTAAACTTTCATGCAGAGAGGGAAATCACAACTAAAAGTGTATTTATTAAACAGTTATTAAGTAGTGGCACAAACATTCATGTCATTTCCAAAACAGAAAGTGCAAGATTGTCAGAGACATTTTAAAACAAGCTATGAGTGCACTTTTGTGCATGATGTCACTAAGATGACATATCAAAACAACACTAAATTAAAGTGCACTTTTTGTACAGAACGCCACTACAATAGTTTAAAACAAATAAAGTGCACTTTTGAGCATGATGTCACACAAGATATTTCAATAAGTGTCAAATAAAAATGAGCTGCATGATAAGAAATCGAATAGTGTATGTCCTTCACTATGTGGTAGGTTCCTGCGGACGTTATCTCCTTCTGTTGTTGACTATTTATTTCATACGGTGCTGATCTAGAAATTGTTGCTTGGGCATTTTGTTGGTGTGGCACCAAACAAAGATGTTGACATGCGGAGTTTCAAGCACTCTTCATTCTCTAGTGAGTAACTTTTCCAATGATGATACAAATTGGCAGTGCTGATACTTTTAGTAGCAACGCTTTTGCCCCACACTTGACATATTACGCTTGTCTGTTCAACATTATCCCGCTTGAAGCCAAACCACCGTCAGACAATGAATGGACCCTGTGCTGTATTTCTTAGGAATGAATTATTCCTTCATTTGTTATCAGATTCACACCTTCTCTCTCTCGCATTATCACTCCGCTAGCATCACAGCTAATGTTACCCAGGCTGCTACCTCTCCGCTCGTGACAGTATGTGACATATGTAAGAATGCAGGCTTGTTTTACTGTCTGTGCGAAGGAGGGACAAGAAAGAGTGAAAGGAGCCAGTAGTGTAATGCCCGCAGATAAAATCAACTGCGTGAGAATGTATACTCAAATATCACGATATAGTCATTGTTATATTATCATATATGAATATCACTGTCATTTTCTGTATCGCACAAAGACACACCCGCGATATATCGAGTATATTCCATATATCGCCCGGCCCTAAGGCAGCCCATCACAAATGACGTGATGGGCCACATAAATATATGGCAAAACCACATAAATGACATGGTGTGCCACGTAAATAATAAGGCGGGACACTTTAAATGACCAGCTGGGGAACATAAATCACGAGATGGGCCACTTAAGGGACGTGACAGGCCACATAAATGACCAGGTGAGCCAAATAAATGGCGCGATGGGCCACATTAAGTACCAGGTGGGCCAAATAAGTGATGTGGTGAGCCACATAAATCACGAGGTGGGCCACATAAATCACCAGATGGGCCACAAAAATGGCGAGGTGGACCACATTAGTGATGTAATGGGCCACATAAATCACAAAGTGGGCCACATAAATGGCGTGATGAGCTACAAAAATCACCAAGTGGGCCACATTAGTGGTATGATGGTTACATAAATGACCATGTGAGCCAAATAAAGGGCGTGATGGGCCACATAAATCAGCAGGTGGGCCACATATATCACCAGATGGGCCACATAAATGGCGAGTTGGACCACATTAGTGATGTAATGGGCCACATAAATCAATGGCGTGAAGGGCCACTTAAAATCACGAGGTGGGCCGCATAATCACCAGATGGGCCAAATTAATGGCGAGGTGGGCCACATAAATGGCGTGATGGGCCACATAAATCAAGATGTAGGCCACGTAAATGACCAAGTGGGCCACATAAATGGCGGGATGAGCAACAAAAATCACCAAGTGGGCTACAAAAATCACCAGGTGGGCCACATAAATGGTGTGATGGGCCACGTAAATCAGCAGGTGGGCCACATATATCACCAGATGGGCCACGTTAATGGCGAGTTGGACCACATTAGTGATGTAATGGGCCACATAAATCAATGGCGTGAAGGGCCACTTAAAATCACGAGGTGGGCCACATAATCACCAGATGGGCCGAATTAATGGCGAGGTGGGCCACATAAATGGCGTGATGGGCCACATAAATCAAGAGGTGGGCCACGTAAATGACCAAGTGGGCCACATAAATGGCGGGATGAGCAACAAAAATCACCAAGTGGGCCACAAAAATCACCAGGTGGGCCACATAAATCAGCAGATGGGCCACATATATCACCAGATGGGCCACATAAATGGTGTGATGGTCTACATAAATTACCAAGTGGGCCCCATAAATGGCGAGATGAGCAACAAAAATCACCAAGTGGGCCACAAAAATCACCAGTTGGGCCACATAAATGGTGTGATGGGCCACGTAAATCAGCAGGTGGGCCACATATATCACCAGATGGGCCACATTAATGGCGAGTTGGACCACATTAGTGATGTAATGGGCCACATAAATCAATGGCGTGAAGGGCCACTTAAAATCACGAGGTGGGCCACATAATCACCAGATGGGCCAAATTAATGGCGAGGTGGGCCACATAAATGGCGTGATGGGCCACATAAATCAAGAGGTGGGCCACGTAAATGACCAAGTGGGCCACATAAATGGCGGGATGAGCAACAAAAATCACCAAGTGGGCCACAAAAATCACCAGGTGGGCCACATAAATCAGCAGATGGGCCACATATATCACCAGATGGGCCACATAAATGGTGTGATGGTCCACATAAATTACCAAGTGGGCCCCATAAATGGCGAGATGAGCAACAAAAATCACCAAGTGGGCCACAAAAATCACCAGTTGGGCCACATAATGGTGTGATGGGACACGTAAATCAGCAGGTGGGCCACATATATCACCAGATGGGCCACATAAATGGCGTGATGGTCCACATGAATGACCAAGTGGGCCACTTAAATGGCGTGATGAGCTACAAAAATCACCAAGTGGGCCACAAAATCACCAGTTGGGCCACATAAATCACAAAGTGGGCCACGTAAATGGCATGATGGGCCACATAAATGACCAAGTGAACCAAATAAATGGTGTGATGGACCATATAAATGACCAGGTGGGCCACATAAATGGCGTGATGGGCCACGTAAATGACCAGGTGGGCCACATAAATGCCGTGATGGGCCACATAAATGACCAGGTGGGCCACATAAATGGCGTGATGGGCCACATAAATGGCGTGATGAGCTACAAAAATCACCAAGTGGGCCACATAAATGGTTTGATGGGTTACATAAATGACCATGTGAACCAAATAAATGGTGTGATGGACCACATAAATGACCAGGTGGGCCACATAAATGGCGTGATGGGCCACGTAAATGACCAGGTGGGCCACATAAATGCCGTGATGGGCCACATAAATGACCAGGTGGGCCACATAAATGGCGTGATGGGCCACATAAATGGCGTGATGAGCTACAAAAATCACCAAGTGGGCCACATAAATGGTTTGATGGGTTACATAAATGACCATGTGAACCAAATAAATGGTGTGATGGACCACATAAATGACCAGGTGGGCCACATAAATGGCGTGATGGGCCACGTAAATGACCAGGTGGGCCACATAAATGACCAGGTGGGCCACATAAATGGCGTGATGGGCCACATAAATGGCGTGATGGGCCACATAAATGACCAGCAGGGCCACATAAATGCCGTGATGGGCCACGTAAATGACCAGGTGGGCCTCATAAATGGCGTGATGAGCTACAAAAAACACCAAGTGGGCCACATAAGTGACGTGATGGGCCACATAAATGATGGTGGGCCACATAAATGAGGTGGGCCACAAATGATGAGGTGGGCCACATAAATGATGAGGTGGGCCACCTAAATAATGAGGTGGGTCACATAAATGATGAGGTGGGCCACTTAAATAATGAGGTGGGCCACATAAATGATGAGGTGGGCCACCTAAATGATGAGGTGGGCCACATAAATGATGAGGTGGGCCACATAAATGATGAGGTGGGCCACCTAAATGATGAGGTGGGCCACATAAATGATGAGGCGGGTCACTTAAATGATGAGATGGGTCACTTAAATGATGTGCGGGCCACATAAATGATGTGGCGGGCCACATAAATGATGAAGTGGGCCACATAAATGATGAGGTGGGCCACCTAAATAATGAGGTGGGCCACATAAATGATGAGGTGGGCCACATAAATAATGAGGTGGGCCACCTAAATAATGAGGTGGGCCACATAAATGATGAGGTGGGCCACTTAAATAATGAGGTGGGCCACATAAATGATGAGGTGGGCCACATAAATGATGAGGTGGGCCACTTAAATAATGAGGTGGGCCACTTAAATGATGAGGTGGGCCACCTAAATGAGGTGGGCCACTTAAATAATGAGGTGGGCCACATAAATGATGAGGTGGGCCACATAAATAATGAGGTGGGCCACCTAAATGATGAGGTGGGCCACATAAATGATGAGGTGGGCCACTTAAATAATGAGGTGGGCCACATAAATGATGAGGTGGGCCACCTAAATGATGAGGTGGGCCACATAAATGATGAGGCGGGTCACTTAAATGATGAGGGCGGGTCACTTAAATGATGTGGCGGGCCACATAAATGATGAGGTGGGCCAGGTCTGAGTTCGTGTTTGACACAGGTGCTTCAGTGCCATCTACCAAAATGAAGAGAATAAAATCAACTGTCTCCTTTTGGCCAGCAGAGGTCGCCACAGCAAGACGACCACATGAGGATTCAACTTGTGATTCCTAACAAAAGCCTTGACCTTACAAAGTGTCCTGTCCATCCTTGTTTACATTTTCATTGTGCAGACAAGGTGTGATTGTCCCGGACACGGCACCACCCTCTTAGAGGTCAGCGCTGATGTGCAACATTGAGGTAGCAACAGGAAGACAGAGATAAGGTGTAGTGATGGACAGGGATGCAACCATTAACCACTTGGACAATACTGACAAGCTGCTAAATCCTTTGTTTTTGTGGTCTGAGTGTGTTACGGAGCCTCCACCTGGACTGTGTGAGCACCTGGTCTGCGTGGGACTCGGGGTTAGAAGGCCAGGGTATGGAGATGACTGAGGTGATGTGGAGTGGCGAGCCGAGGGAGAGTGGGAGGAATGGAGGCTGCATTCAGGATGGGGGGCAAGGCGAGGGAGAGTGTGTGGGATGGAGGCTGCATTCAGGATGGGGGCGAGGCGAGGGAGAGCGTGTGGAGGGATGGAGGCTGCATTCAGGATGGGGGCGAGGCGAGGAAGAGTGTGTGGAGGCATGGAGGCTGCATTCAGGATGGGGGCGAGGCGAGAGAGAGTGTGTGGGATGGAGGCTGCATTCAGGAAGAGGCGCTGGACTTACCTGACACTACAGCCATGCCAGAGGGAGCAGAGTACACAAGAGAGCAGAGGTTAGAGCGCGAGAGGGGAGGTGGAGGGGAGGGCTGTCTCCAAGAAAGCTGTGGGGGGGTAGGAGCCGTGGCCTGGGGAGGGGGAGGCAGGGGCCCCCCGGAGTGGGAAGTGGCCAGGGAGGGGGTAGAAAGAGAGTGAAGAAGATGTGGATGGGATGATGAGAGAGAGAGAGAGAGAGAGAGAAGAGTAATCCGTCCATCGTGTGCGCAGAAGGGAAGAGGAATAGAGGAGGAAGAAAGGAGGTCAGTTGAGGATGAGGAGTAGAGGAAGAATCAAACAAGAAGCAGAGAGAAAAAGAGCATGAAGGTGAAGAAGAGAAGTGGAAGAGATCGAAATAAATAACATTGTGAGGATCATCGTCACAGTTTGGAGCTGAGCTGAAAACATGCACAGGATGGAAAGAAGAAAGCGTGGAAGGAAGGAAGGATGGAGAGAAGGAAGGAAGGAAGGAAAGAAGGGGGCCACATAGACCAGGGGTCAGCTAGGGTTTGGCGCTCAAAGCGTGTTTCCACCAAGCAGTACAGTTCAGTTCAGTTTGGTTTGGTTTGGACTGCGAAATCTTGTTCCTGCTGTTCTGTCAGCTACCAACTTTTGATTGATTGATTGAGACTTTTATTAGTAGATTGCACAGTTCAGTACATATTCCGTACGATTTACCCCAATAAGTTTTTCAACTTGTTTAAGTCGGGGTCCACGTTAATAGAGTCATGGACATAATGTTGTTTTTCAGCCACGAGGAGGACAGGATATAAATCTTTGGAGTGAGCTTCAGAAAAGCAACTGAGCCTGTAAGTTGAGGTACTACTCTCCTGATGGGTTGTGTACAGAACTGTACTGCCTGGGTGGAACAGGGCTGAGGTTTGTAAGGACTTTTAATGCCTCGAATGAACAATGAGTGCGGTGCTCTCATGCAGGGACCACATTCAAACTGCTTCAATTCATTTGCCAGCTGATAATTAGCCAGGATACTTTCAGTGTCCTGTGGAATTGTTGGGAGAATCAGAAGCAGAAACTGGATGCAGGCTTTTAAGTCCATGTATTCATCTGAATAGTCCACAAGACACTGAAACTGATGACATCCAGAGAAAGCCAAGCAGACAAAGTCATGTTCCTCCTTGCCTGACGCCACAAGTGATGAAGCTCACTGGACATAATGGTGTGCTTACTGTACGCCTGTACTGTACTCCTGTGTATGTGTGGGCGGGGGGGGGGGGGGGGGGGGGGCTGTTTCTACGGGTGGTACGGGATCAGAAAAGGGCAGATCTAGGCTCTAACGGGAGTTCAAGGTCCGGCCGTGAGTTGGGTACTCACAGAACTACTTCCACATGATCCAACGCCCACTGGTCGTGTCCCACGCCGTCGTGGCGCGGCTGCCACCACCGCAGCATCACACCTTTGACCCTCGCCTCTCTGGAGAAAACATGGAAACACACACACACTGAATGTAAAGCATTGATTATATCCTGTCAGAGGGTGAGTAAGCAGTAGTTCATCCTCTGTATATTCAGCTTCAAAAAGATAAGGTTGTGAATCCTCATTGGTGCCAAAAAATAGTTTTCTTTGTCTCTTCCCAAGTCCAAGGTTGTTTGGATTGGGTCATATATTACAAACCCCGTTTCCATATGAGTTGGGAAATTGTGTTAGATGTAAATATAAACGGAATAAAAATGATTTGCAAATCCTTTTCAACCCATATTCAGTTGAATATGCTACAAAGACAACATATTTGATGTTCAAACTGATAAACATTTCTTTTTTTTGCAAATAATCAGAATTTAATTTAGAATTTAATGCTAGCAACACGTGACAAAGAAGTTGGGAAAGGTGGCAATGAATACTGATAAAGTTGAGGAATGCTCATCAAACACTTATATGGAACATCCCACAGGTGTGCAGGCTAATTGGGAACAGGTGGGTGCCATGATTGGCTATAAAAGCAGCTTCCGTGAAATGCTAAGTAATTCACAAACGAGGATGGGGTGAGGGTCACCAATTTATATATATATATATATATATATATATATATATATATATATATATATATATATATTATATATTATATATATTATATATATATACAATTTATATAAATATATATATATTTTTTCCACAAAGATTCGAATTAGCTAGTTTTTCTATTAATTTTTTTCGGTTGAATTTTGAATTTTAAAGAGTCAAAATTGAAGATAAACTATGTTTCAAAATTGTATTTTCATTTTTTCCGGGGTTTTCTCCTCTTTTAAACCGTTCAAATAAGTGGTTTTTTTCATCATTTATTCCCCACAAAAAACCTTCCATAAAAGGAAAAAAAATGTAGGACGGAATGACAGACAGAAATACCAATTTTTTTATATATATATATATATATATGGACATATTGATTAAAGGTAAATTGAGCAAATTGGCTATTTCTGGAAATGTATTTAAGTGTGTATCAAACTGGTAGCCCTTGGCATTAATCAGTACCCAAGAAGAAGCTCTTGATTTCAAAAAGGTTGCTGACCCCTGGTTTAAAGCATGTAGGTCACTTACAGTGGAATATTGTAGGAGACCCTCTGGGCTTTTATGAAGTCTTTGGGCTGATGCTGGGCAATGACGTGCCAGCGGACTCCATTGTTGACGCTGTATTGCAACAGCACGGCTCGGTCCACCGTGTCGGCCCGATCCAGAGCTATGTTGCAACTACCAGTCTGTGCCACGCTGCCAATCTGCAGCACAAACATGATCTTACTGCAGCAAGACACAGAAGTGACAAGGTTAGAGGCAGATATGCGAGCATGAATTGGCAGCAAGGACGCGGGCGTCTGAGGCGCGGACTCAACGACGTCAGCGTGTGAGCGCATGAAACTTGTACCTGTACCTAGCTCGGGTGAGGTCCAGCGGTTTGGTAACAGCCTGCCTCATCTTACAGCCGTTGAAATAGAGCGAGTCTCCGTGGGCGTGTGGGGACAACTGTCCACAGCCGCTGCCCACGCCTCCGCCCTGGACCAGCTGCCAGCTCTCCTCGGAGACACTTCCCGACTCAAAGTTGTCCTTGATGAAGCTGGGCAGGTCGCTGCTGGACAGCGAGCAGTCGTCACCTGACCCACAGGAAACAGCGGAGACTGCTTAAATAGTTTGCTAAATTCAGGGAATATTCAAAGTTGGAAACTTTCCGTGGGAATTAACGAGAATATATAATAACAATAATAATGCATTAGATTTTATATCACGCTTTTTTATTACTAGATACTCAAAGCGCTCGCAGAGAAGTGGGAACCCATCAGTCATTCACACCTGGTGGTGGTAAGCTACATCTGTAGCCACAGCTGCCCTGGGGTTCACTGACGGAAGCGAAGCCGCCAGTTTACGCCTCCGACCACCACCAATCATTCATTCATCATTCATTCACCAGTGTGAGCGGCACTGGGGGCAAGGGTGAAGTGTCCTGCCCAAGGACACAACGGCAGCGATTTGGATGTCAAGAGGCAGCGAGCGAACCTGCAACCCTCAGGTTTCTGGCACAGCCGCTTTACCCACTACGCCAGGGGTGCCCATTACGTCGACCGCGAGCTACCAGTCGACCGCGGGGGGTGTGTCAGTCGATCTCCAGCCAGGCTTTTAAAAAAAATAGACCTAAAAATTAGTGATCATCAATCTTCACCAAGACGTCCCTTAAATGACATTCACGGTACCGGAGGGTCTTGTGAGATGACGCTGGCTGCTGCAAGATCATTATTATTAAAAATGACCGAGAGGAAGGCGAGAAACACTTTTTATTTCAACAGACTCTCGCGCCGTACCTTCCGTCAAAACTCTAAAGGCCGACTGCACATTTCCTATCTTCACAATAAAAGCCCTGCTTCATGCTGCCTGCGCTAACTAAATACAGAGTCTCGGAAAACTGGCGTGCACAAGCGATCCCTCAGAAAGCTGGCGTGCACATCACTTGTGCACGCCAGCTTTCCGAGACTCTTATTTGATTAGCGCAGGCAGCATGAAGCAGGGCTTTTATTGTGAAGATAGGAGAAATGTGCAGTCGGCCTTTAGAGTTTTGACGAAAGTCTGTTGAAATAAAAAGTGTTTCTCGCCTTCCTCTCTGTCATTTTTTCATAATAATGAACTGGCAGCAGCCAGCGTCATCTCACAAGACCCTCGGGTGCCGTGAATGTCAATCAAGCAAGCTACGGAATTTGCCGCCAATGTTTTTCTTGTAAAGTGTATGGAAGCTGGATGAATTAGATGCCAAAAACCAACCACTTTCATGTGGTATTGTACAGAAAGGACAACTTTTTTTCTCCTCCATTTGAAAATGTGGGCGTTATCATCATTACTGTCTGATTCCAATCAATGCAAGTCATCAGAATCAGGTAATACACCAACTTATATTCTTGTCTTCGTGAAAGAAATACATCTATATGTGTTACACATGCTTGTATTATCATTAAACACATTTAACTTGTTTACAAAAATGTCTCTTTCATAAATAAATAAATATAAATTATATATATAAATGAGGTAGATCCCCTCGAGTTGGTCAATTGAAAAGTAGCTCGCCTGCAGAAAAAGTGTGGGCACCCCTGCACTACGCCATGCCGACCCCCTAATATAAGGCCATTAATGGAAATAAACATTGAATGCAACATGCTAGATCTTGCAGCATGATTATTAGCTAAAACAACTTGATTTCATGCAAATTCAGTTGAATTTCAACCCTTCACTGTGCATTCCTCCATCACATGCAAAGATAATTCCCAGCATACTACACACTACAGACCACACTGGTATTTGAGCCCAAGGACTTCATCCAGTCAGGTATCCATCCATCCATGCATCTTGCGCCGCTTATCCGAGCTCGGGTCGCGGGGGCAGCAGCCTAAGCAGAGAAGCCCAGACTTCCCTCTCCCCAGCCACTTTGTCCAGCTCTTCCCGGGGGATCCTGAGGTGTTCCCAGGTCAGCCGGGAGACATAGTCTTCCCAACGTGTCCTGGGTCTTCCCCGTGGCCTCCTACCGGTTGGACGTGCCCTAAACACCTCCCTAGGCAGACGTTCGGGTGGCATCCTGACCAGAGGCCCGAACCACCTCATCTGGCTCCTCTCCATGTGAAGGAGCAGCGGCTTTACTTTGAGTTCCTCCCGGATGACAGAGCTTCTCACCCTATCTCTAAGGGAGAGACCCGCCACCCGGTGGAGGAAACTCATTTGGGCCGCTTGTACCCGTGATCTTGTCCTTTCGCTCATAACCCAAATCTCATGACTATAGGTGAGGATGGGAACGTAGATGGACTGGTAAATTGAGAGCTTTGCCTTCCGGCTCAGCTCCTTCTTCACCACAGCGTCCGCATTACTGAAGACGCCGCACCGATCCGCCTGTCGATCTCACGATCCACTCTTCTCTCACTCGTGAACAAGACTCCGAGGTACTTGAACTTCTCCACTTGGGGCAGGGTCTCCTCCCCAACCCGGAGATGGCACTCAACGCTTTTCCGGGTGAGAACCATGGACTGGGACTTGGAGGTGCTTATTCTCATTCCAGTCGCTTCACACTCGGCTGCGAACCGATCCAGTGAGAGCTGAAGATCCTGGCCAGATGAAGCCATCAGGACCACATAATTTGCAAAAAGCAGAGACCTAATCCTGCAGCCACTCAACGCCTTGACTGCGCCTAGAAATTCTGTCCATAAAAGTTATGAACAGAATGGGTGACAAAGGACAGCCTTGGCGGAGTCCAACCCTCACTGGAAACGTGTCCGACTTACCACCGGCAATGCGGACCAAGCTCTGACACTGATCATACAGGGAGCGGACCGCCACAATCAGACAGTCCGATACCCCATACTCTCTGAGCACTCCCCACAGGACTTCCCGAGGGACACGGTCGAATGCCTTCTCCAAGTCCACAAAGCACATGTAGACTGGTTGGGCAAACTCCCATGCAACCTCAAGGACCCTGCCCAGAGTATAGAGCTGGTCTACACTTCTAAGACCAGGAGGAGAACCACACTGTTCCTCTGGGAAGGCTGAGGAGTGTGATCCCACTCCGGTTCCCCTTCTTAAAGAAAGTTTCCAGAATTTTACCGGAAACTTTCCACCCCTTTGCAACCCTAGTTATCAGTGCATGAAACATCTTTTCGGAGCAGGAATGCGCAATTTGAACAATTTCCTGTCCGTCTAAAAACTGTAAACTGCAGTCTGGGCGAGTGTAACAGTTTGTGGCCCACCGTGGTATCCCTCGTCACAGATGCAGACCACCCCACTGGTGCAGTAGCCATGTCCACTGCAGAGTCCCGGGCAGGCCTCTCCAATGTAGACATGGTCCACTCCCCAGCTCTGTCGCTCACCCGTCCCCTCCTCTTGAATCCAGCGGAACTGCGTCGCCCTGGGAATAAAAAAGACAAATGTTGTATAGTTGCCATTAGGGATGGCTACCTTTCACATTTGAATCGATCCGGTATCAATTCACAATTGATTTGATTGATAGACTTTGTGTCTTTTTGCGGCGGATGAAAAGAGCACAGCTCCCTGAGCACATTCTACAGACGTCCCATTGGGTGTGAGTTTTTCCTTGCCCTTATTTGGGCTCTACCAAGGATGTCGTTGTGGTTTGTGCAGCCCTTTGAGACACTTGCGATTAAGGGCTATATAAATAAACATTGATTGATTGATTGATTGATTGATAGAGCAGTGTTTTTCAACCACTGTGCCAGACAATGATGCAACTTCCCCTCCTTTTTCTGCAAATCAATAATTACAATCTGCCAATAATGTGCGGCTGCTTAGTGTTTGTGCTGTCTAGAACTCGGCAGGGTAACCACGTAATACTCCATGTCAGTAGGTGGCAGCAGGTAGTTCATTACTTTGTAAAAGTCAGAATGTGTCGGGTGAGACGAGGATGGTTTGTTGTGGTCCCAATATGCAGACCACAGCAGGAGACGGTGTGCAGGTAAAAAGGTATGTAATGCTTAAACCAAAAACAAACAAAAAGGAAAATGTATGCAAAACGAAAGTCAAACAGAACTGGCTACAAAGTAAATACTAAATACTTTTTGCTTTTTTCTAGAGATATCCGATAATATCAGCAGTCCGATATTAACGGCCGATAAATGCTTTAAAATGGGATATCGGAAATAATCGGTATCGGTCTCAAAAAGTAAAATGTATGACTTTTGAAAAGGCCGCTGTACGGAGTGGTACACGGACGTAGGGAGAAGTACAGAGCGCCAATAAACCTTAAAGGCACTGCCTTTGCGTGCCGGCCCAATCACATAATATCTATGGCTTTTCACACAAGTGAATGCAAGGCATACTTGGTCAACAGCCATACAGGTCACACTGAGGGTGGCCGTATAAACAACTTTAACACTGTTACAAATATGTGCCACTCTGTGAACCCACACCAAACAAGAATGACAAACACATTTCGAGAGAACATCCGCACCGTAACACAACATAAATGTAGTGTTTTAAGTCTTGTCTTAAGACACATTTTTATTCTCTGGCTTTTAAAACTATGAGTTGTGTGGTCCTCTGTTGCCCTCTGTTTTAATATTTTGATTTCTATTTACTGTTTTGATTGGTTTCACCCATAAAATCATTTTCTTAATCATATTTATTTTATATTGCTTTTATACGTATTTATTTCTATTTTTTGTTTTTATTCAGTCATTGGAGGAGCTCAGGGTAGTATTTGAATGTTGTTTTTAATAATGTTGTGTAGCACTTTGGAAACATTCTGTTTTTTAAATGTGCTATATAAATGAAGTGGATTGGATTGGATTGGATAAACACAACAGAACAAATACCTACAACCCCTTGCAGCACTAACTCTTCCGGGACACTACTATATACACCCCCCTAACCTCCTAACCCCCCACCTCAACCTCCTCATGCTCTCTCAGGGAGAGCATGTCCCAAATTCCAAGCTGCTGTTTTGAGGCATGTTAAAAAAAATAATGCACTTTGTGACTTCAATAATAAATATGGCAGTGCCATGTTGGCATTTTTTTCCATAACTTGAGTTGATTTATTTTGGAAAACTTTGTTACATTGTTTAATACATCCAGCGGGGCATCACAACTAAATTAGGCAGAATAATGTGTTCATTCCACCACTGTGTATATCGCTATCGGTTGATATCAGAATGGGCAATTAAGAGTTAGAGCAGGGGTAGGGAACCTATGGCGCTAGAGCCAGATGTGGCTCTTTTGATGACTGCATCTGGCTCTCAGATAAATTTTAGCTGACATTGTTTAACACGATAAGTAATGAATAAATCCGCTGCTAATCACAGTATCAAAAATAACGTTCAAAATATACAACATTCTCATGCATTTTCCCTTCATCCAACCGGTTTCTACCGCACCTGTTCAAAAAGTCGCATAAATGGTAAGAAGTATTATATTTATTTTTGGCTAACCTCAGAATAACAATGTTATTAAAAAAGAATAAGAGACTTATTATACTCTAAAAATTTTGTTTTTTCTTAAAAATGCACGCATATTTTGGTATTCAGTGTTAAAAAAAAAAAAGTTGTATGGCTCTCACGGAAATACTTTTTAAAATGTTTGGCTTGTATGGCTCTCTCAGCCAAAAAAGGTTCCCGGCCCCTGAGTTAGACAATAACGGAATATCGGATATCGGCAAACAAGCCATTATCAGACATCTCTACTTATTTCTCTAAAAATGCTGTAGATTTGACTAACAATTGATTATGGACTAGGGATGCACCGATTAATCGAATATATTCGGCCGAATATGGCAAAAAAACCCACATTCGGCCTTCGGTGGAATGAGTTAAAAACAAGGCCGAATAGTGGCGTGTGACGCAATTTTTTGACGCGGTGACGCAATCAACCAACGTGCGGTGACGTTGGGATATGTTGTGTACCTGTATAAGTGTATGAGGTTACAAGCACACACTTATTGAGATTTAGTGGGGCTTCTGTTTACATTATTAGCCTGTTGTGTAGGCTACCTGTATAAGTGTAAGAGGTTACAAGCACACACTTAATTGAGATTTACTTGAGCCTTCTGTTTACATTATTAGCATATCTACTGTGGCTAAGCAGACTTTTGCCAAAAGGACAATAATTCATTTGTTGTTGGTTTATCCACTTTAATGCACTTTATTTTTTTTTGGAATGCATGTTTTGTTTGAAGGCCTAATATAAATGAAAAACTTTGTGCTTTTTTTGAAAAGCAAAGGCTACTGGAATTTAAAAAAAATGTCAATATTCAATAAAAAAATACTTTATTTGAAAAAAATGTCTAAATATTTATTCTAGGCTATTTATGCAATATTAAAAAAAATATGAAAAACTGGATTCATTATTCGGTATTCGGCCTTCGGCAAAGCGTTTAAATTTTATTCGGCTTCGGCCACAAATTTTCATTTCGGTGTATCCCTAGTTTTGGACCAAAACTAACAACTGTGTAAATTCCTAATCGAAGACAGCCTTAGTTGCTACCAATTGAAATATGGAAAAAAAAAAAAAAACTTACCCCGAGGAGACGTGGTCAGGGAGTTGGACAGTGACCCTGGTCCACGTTGAACTGTTGACAGGACTGAAGATGGTGGACTCGTGGAACTGGAAAGGCGAGCAGCCCACGTTGTTGACGGAGGAGGGGAAGCACTCAGACTGTACCAACTGCCAGGAGTCAGACCTAATAGAGAGAGTCAACCATAAATGTACCGCTCCAGGATATACATTTATACATATGGTGGACCTCGGCTTACCAACATGTTTTTTTTCCTGGACTGTGTGAGTCGAAGTCATAAATTGATACTTAAGTCAACATAAAGCGTTCATATTACACATGAGTGCACTGTTTGTAATTGTTGAAGGTTGTTATAGTTTCTAATATCAGCTAGGAGTGTGAATTAATTCATGGGAGGGCGTTCATCACTAAGGAACGTCGTTGTGGAGGGGGGCGTGGTATGAGGGCCTGCTGTTGAGTGGGGTGTGTAAGGACCGGCCTCGAAGCACAGCTGGCAGGTGATTGGATTACCCAGCTGAGACTGATCATCCAATCACCTGCCATGCTTATTAGCAGCAGCCGGACCGAGACACGATGGTAGGAGTTGGAGAGAGAGAGAGAGAGACGCTAGAGAGCAGAGCAGAGCAGCAGCAGGAGAGACTGGGGCTGAAAAGTCGAGTGCGATTGCCGAACGTGGATTTAATAAAACATTGAATCCTGAATACCGGGCTGTCGTGCCAGTGTGTGGTGGTCAGGACAACCTCTACAGTGTACAGTGAGGACCACCTGTACATGGCGTCAATGTCTACCTTGCATCCTTCCTGAACTGCAGCAGGACAGAATGGTGGTCCTCACAGGTGTCTGCCTCACACCCCACAACTATCTACAGGGATAAGAAGAACAACAGGAATGCAACTCAAAAACACACCAAACACGCTCATTCAAGATAGGTTGCTCCGTGTTGCTTCGTCATACCTTGAACTGTAAAATATATCCTGGTTGCACGATGAGTTCTCGAGTGGCCAGGATGTTGTGTGTCCCGTCCTGGTTCTTGTTGGGCCAGTAGAGGTGGAAGGAGGGGTTTCCACAGAAGCCGGCAGTTCTCACAGCGTTCGGGTAGAAGCTCCAGCTTTCCTCATGAGAAACACCCTCTGGCAAACAAGTCCAACATGAAGGATGAATTGAAACATTTAACTTACAAACCCTGTTTCCATATGAGTTGGGAAATTGTGTTAGATGTAAATATAAACAGAATACAATGATTTGCAAATCCTTTTCAACCCATATTCAGTTGAATATGCTACAAAGACAACATATTTGATGTTCAAACTCATAAACTTTATTTTTTTTTGCAAATAATAATTAACTTAGAATTTCATGGCTGCGAAACGTGCCAAAGTAGTTGGGAAATGGTTGTTCAACAGTCCGGGGTCTCCGTTGTCGCATTTTTTTTTGCAAAAAATCATTAACTTTAGAATTTGAAGCCAGCAACACTTGACAAAGTAGTTTGGGAAAGGTGGCAATACATACTGATAAAGTTGAGGAATGCTCATCAAACACCATTTTGGAACATCCCACAGGTGTGCAGGCTAATTGGGAACAGGTGGGTGCCATGATTGGCTATAAAAACAGCTTCCCAAAAAATGCTCAATCTTTCACAAGAAAGGATGGGGCGAGGTACACCCCTTTGTCCACAACTGCGTGAGCAAATAGTCAAACAGTTTAAGAACAATGTTTCTCAAAGTGCAATCGCAAGAAATGTAGGGGATTTCGACATCTACGCTCCATAATATCATCAAAAGGTTTAGAGAATCTGGAAAAAAATCACTCCATGTAAGCGGCATGGCCGGAAACCAACATCGAATGACTGTGACCTTCGATCACTGTATCAAAAACCGACATCAATCTCTAAAGGATATCACCACATGGGCTCAGGAACACTTCAGAAAACCACTGTCACTAAATTCAGATCGTCGCTGCATCTGTAAGCGCACGTTAAAGCTCTACTATGCAAAGCAAAAGCCATTTATCAACAACATCCAGAAACGCCGCCGGCTTCTCTGGG
The DNA here is from genome assembly GCF_033978795.1 of Nerophis ophidion. Classification (NCBI taxonomy): domain Eukaryota; kingdom Metazoa; phylum Chordata; class Actinopteri; order Syngnathiformes; family Syngnathidae; genus Nerophis; species Nerophis ophidion. Next base: position 51,365,986 of record NC_084622.1, read on the forward strand.
CCCGAGATCATCTAAGATGGACTGATTCAAAGTGGAAAAGTGTTCTGTGGTCTGACGAGTCCACATTTCAAATTGTTTTTGGAAATACTCGACATTATGTCATCCGGACCAAAGGGGAAGTGAACCATCCACTCTGTTATCGACGCGAAGTTTAAAAGCCAGCATCTGTGATGGTATGGGGGTGTATTAGTCTCCAAGGCGTGGGTAACTTACTCAAATAAGAAAAACATTTCTTACCGTCATCAAACGTGTCAAGCAGGGTTGATGGGTTAATGTCTGACCCTCCGACTAAAATGTTGTCTACAGCCCACTGGGCTCGTTCCAGGCTGGGGGAGGCCAGGCCGGAGGAAATGGTGAAGGGCTGCCACCAGCGTAGACGCGTGGCGTTGGTCAGAGCGCCCTCTGGCAGGACAATGTAATCTCTCCTCACAGAGACATACTTCAGATAGTCCATCTCATGCAACAGGATCCACGACACACCTTGGTAAGGAGAGAGATCCTTGAGAAAGTGCAAAGGAGACAAGGAAATGAAAGGCCGGCACACCTCCATCAGTAGAGTAGTCCAGGAGCACTCCTTCTTTCCGACATGTGGGACGGTGGCACATGGACATGTTGTTTTCGCTTCCAATCCTGGCCCAGTACTCCACAAACCTGTAGACAGAGACATACAACATCCAGATGTATTGAAGCCAGAGACCAGTAGAAGTTTGTCAGACTTCAGGACTAACTTGGCTCCACGCAGGTCCATATCAGCAGTGACAGCTTGCCTGGCATCAGCGCCCCCAAAATACAGGGCGGTACCTTCTACCAGCACGCCACAGTCTGTGCAGGGCCGGCCGCCTTCCAGAACCTGCCACTGTGGGCCAGCAGCTCCTTCCCAGTCAAAACGTTCTTTCAATGACGCCTGCAAAAAAAAGGGGATATAATCATAGTTGTCAACCTTGAGACCTCCAGATTCAGGAGATGGTGTGTGTGTGTGTGTGTGTGTGTGTGTGTGTGTGGCCGCGGAAGGGATGAATATTGTAGGGTCCCAAAAGAGTTAGTGCTGCAAGGGGTTCTGGGTATTTGTTCTGTTGTGTTACGGTGCGGATGCCATCCATCCATCATCTTCCGCTTATCCGAGGTCGGGTCGCGTGGGAAACAGCCTAAGCAGGGAAACCCAGACTTCCCTCTCCCCAGCCACTTCGTCTAGCTCTTCCCAGGGGATCCCGAGGCTTACCCAGGCCAGCCGGGAGACATAGTCTTCCCAACGTGTCCTGGGTCTTCCCCGTGGCCTCCTAACGGTTGGACGTGCCCTGAACACCTCCCTAGGGAGGCGTTCGGGTGGCATCCTGACCAGATGCCCAAACCACCTCATCTGGCTCCTCTCGATGTGAAGGAGCAGCGGCTTTACTTTGAGTTCCTCCCGGATGGCAGAGCTTCTCACCCTATCTCTAAGGGAGAGCCCCGCCACCCGGCGGAGGAAACTCATTTGGGCCGCTTGTACCCGTGATCTTATCCTTTCGGTCATGACCCAAAGCTCATGACCATAGGTGAGGATGGGAACGTAGATCGACCGGTAAATTGAGAGCTTTGCCTTCCGGCTCAGCTCCTTCTTCACCACAACGGATCGGTACAACGTCCGCATTACTGAAGACGCCGCACCGATCCACCTGTCCATCTCACCATCCACTCTTCCCTCACTCGTGAACAAGACTCCTAGGTATTTGAACTCCTCCACTTGGGGCAGGGTCTCCTCCCCAACCCGGAGATGGCATTCCATCCTTTTCCGGGCGAGAACCATGGACTCGGACTTGGAGGTGCTGATTCTTATTTCGGTGCGGATGTTCTCCCAAAAATGTGTTTTTCTTTCTTGTTTGGTGTGGGTTCACAGTGTGGCGCATATTTGTAACAGTGTTAAAGTTGTTTATACGGCCACCCTCAGTGTGACCTACATGGCTGTTGAGCAAGTATGCTTTGCATTCACTTGTGTGTGTGTAAAAGCCACATAACTTATGTGACTGGGTCGGCACGCTAATTGTGTGGAGGAAAAGCGGACATGATGACAGGTTGTAGAGGACGTTAAAGGCAGTGCTTTTAAAACACGCCCCCAATAAAGTTGTCCCGGTGGAAATCGGTAGTTATTCGGGAGAATGGTTACCCCGGGAGATTTTCAGGAGGGGGGACCGAAATTCGGGAGTCTCCCGGGAAAATCGGGAGGGTTGGCAAGTATGATTGTAGGTCAAAAAAAAAGAAAAAAAAAAAACGGAAAATATTTTTTCTATTTTTACAGAGATATAAAAAGACGGATTTCCAACAATAGAGGGAAAAATCACATGCCTGGACTTATTTATTATTGTTGAAAATGCATACAGTATTTCAGGGCTGTCAAACCCGTTTTAGCTCAGGGGCCGCGTGGAAGGAAATCTGTGCATTAAAACAAAAAAATAAAGACAACTTCGGATTGTTTTCTTTGTCAAAAAACAGAAAAAACACATTCTGAAATTATTACAGTAAAAATATGGAAAAAAAATACCGGCTGCAGTCTAGTTTAGATCCATGTATAACTAAATACGTTTACATATGCATAAAAATGTGTTTTCTTTTATATTATTTATTGTAATGAATGTTAGAATAATTATGTGTAAGCTATCACACAACTCTTATGCTCAAAGGCTGTTGCTATAGTTATCATCAATTGTGCTGAAGTAGTACTTTTCTATCTATGCAAAGCGAGTAGTCTCGTATCAGTGCTTGTGTCCAGAACCGGCCTGCTGACTGCCAAGGCCAAACAGAGTACCGTGTCGCAGACAAAGCAAAGACATGGCGACATCGCGAATGTCAGCACATGTGCATTTCTGAATAATCATATATTGTGTCTAACTGGGGCTGCTGAAATTACCCCCCTTCCTTCAGCAGCCGCCTCAGCGATGTAACCAGGGACCTCTCAAATAAATACAGGAGCACGTGGGCTGGACTTAAAAGTGTAGGTTGTTTGTGTAACTAGAGTACAGCCCAAAGCCACCTCTCCTCATTGAGCAAAATTGAACTCTGTCTCTGCATGATTCCTTGCTTCTTGTCTGTTTAATAGATGTCATCAGTGTTTGAACCTGACATTTAGGAATGTTTATGACAAGATTTTAACCAATATAGAATGTGAGATATAACAGGATAATGCATTCATTGATTATTTGTTTGAAAAAAAAGCTTGCAAAACAGTGGGACCTAAAAAATTTACTGTGGGAGCCCATTTTTATGACTTGGAGTCTCTGGGACCCCGTTTTGAAAATTCCAAGCGCCAACACGGATGGATGGATGGATGGATTGATAGATAGTGTTGGATTTGGTTGTCTTTTTATTTCCTAGTCAGATTTTAGAACAGCTAAAGTGTGAGCCTTTTACATAGACCTTGAATTTGGAATGTTTGGAATGAAGACATAACAATCCCTATCTCAACTGTCCGAAGTAGGGAGGAGAAGAAGAGGGGCGGGTGAGAGTGAGTGAGGAGGGAGAAACTGCCATTTTAGGATTAGATCAATTTGGACCGAGCTTTGAAATGTTGTATCTAGATTGATCTCCAAAGGCGCTTTGGTAATAAAATAGAAAAATGAGCAACCTCTGTCTCTGATTGATTTAAAACCAGCTTATGTGTCATCAAACAATCTGGGGGCGTTGACCGAAGAAAGAACAGGTCCAAAATGCAACAATAGATGGATAGATAGATAGATAGATAGATAGATAGATAGATAGATAGATACATGGATGGATAGATGGATGGATAGATAGATATTAATTCCTTCAGGAGAGTTCCCTGAGGAAACTTAAATATGATGGGAGTATTGGTCCGTGCAAAACAGCAGCAGGCGTCTGTGGCCCGTGGGCCGATCCTAATACTAATCAAATATCATACCAAGGGCCACAGGGGCCTTGACTTTGACACGTATATTATGAGACCAAGTCATATTTTGGAAGACAAAAGAACTGCACTCTACCTTTAGAGCAGAACTGGCATGGCAGTTTTGTCCCGTGAATCCCGGGTCACAAAGGCAGCGTTGATCCAAACAGTCGCCATGTCCCCCACAGTGGCCCTCACAGGCCGGCCCGACATAAAAGTTCCCAACACCCCACTGGACGTCCGAGTGCTGCTGGTAAAACCTGAAGCGCACCGCACTAAAGGACCCGGAGAAAGAAGTGGAATCCTTTGGGTGATGTCAAGAGTTTAGTTAAACAACATGCATTGGCCTTTTTCAAGATTCGTACGACAAACGTTTGAATAATTGATATTGTGACAATAAATAGAATCATCAATAATGGAGCGCATGCATGACGGGAGCATGAAATATTAAGGACTGCATGTTTCTCCACATACGTGCCAGCCAGGCCGTCAGGCAGGGGATAGACGGCCCGCTTCCAGCCATCCGCCGGGAAGAAGACTGATGGCTGGGAGACCTGACCTCCACAGCGGGGATCAGCAGGTAGACACTGAGGAACCAGGTACTTCCACGTCACACCAAAGTCTGCAGAGTACTGGACGTGGACTTGTCTGTCGGCAGGGCGGTCGGGCACGACACAGCCGACTGCGATCTGAAAGGAAGCACTTGTTTAAAGCCTTAAATGGCTTTGTGACTTGAAGACAGAAATCACCCTGTAAAAGTGTATCAAAGCAGCCGAGAAAGTAAATCATTCTGTTCTTCTTACCAAGCTCTCCAAATTGAACTTCTCTCAAAATGCTGTGAGCTGGATTGAATCGTATCTGCATGATCGAACACAAGCTGTATCAGTTAACAACTGCAGCTCTGACTCTGTGGAGTCCCTCTGGGGTCAATATCAGGCCCCCTTTTACAAACCCTGTTTCCATATGAGTTGGGAAATTGTGTTAGATGTAAATATAAACAGAATACAATGATTTGCAAATCCTTTTCAACCCATTGTCAGTTGAATATGCTACAAAGACAACATATTTGATGTTCAAACTCATAAACTTGATTTTTTTTTTGCAAATAATAATTAACTTAGAATTTCATGGCAGCAACATCCTATCTACTTCCCAAAACATCAACTCAAATCTGCTGAAACAGCTACAAAAGCAACATGTTTCTACGAAGTTAGTAAAGAGAGAGACAGACTTCGATGCCACTCCACCTCCACTTAAGGATTTTAACAGAGGCACTGCTAGCCAGGACAACGTTGATAGAGCCATTGCAGCGTATGTGCTAGAAGACATGCAGGCTATTTCTACAGTGGAGTCACCCGATTTCAGGCAGCTAATTAGCATGATATCATATGTCCCGGCAAGAAATCTGCGTTCAAAAGACTCCGGCTTATTAGTGATTCCTAGAGCCCAAAACAAGGCTGCGGCCTATAGAGCGTTTTCTGTTCGGGCTCCAGTACTCTGGAATGCCCTCCCGGTAACAGTTCGAGATGCTACCTCAGTAGAAGCATTTAAGTCTCACCTTAAAACTCATCTGTATACTCTAGCCTTTAAATAGACCTCCTTTTTAGACCAGTTGATCTGCCGCTTCTTTTCTTTCTCTTATGTCCCCCCCTCCCTTGTGGAGGGGGTCCGGTCCAATGACCATGGATGAAGTACTGGCTGTCCAGAGTCGAGACCCAGGATGGACCGCTCGCCTGTGTATCGGTTGGGGACATCTCTACGCTGCTGATCCGCCTCCGCTTGAGATGGTTTCCTGTGGACGGGACTCTCGCTGCTGTCTTGGATCCGCTTGAACTGAACTTTCGCGGCTGTGTTGGAGCCACTATGGATTGAACTTTCACAGTATCATGTTAGACCCGCTCGACATCCATTGCTTTCGGTCCCCTAGAGGGGCGGGGTTGCCCACATCTGAGGTCCTCTCCAAGGTTTCTCATAGTCAGCATTGTCACTGGCATCCCACTGGATGTGAATTCTCCCTGGCCACTGGGTGTGAGTTTTCCTTGCCCTTTTGTGGGTTCTTCCGAGGATGTTGTAGTCGTAATGGTTTGTGCAGTCCTTTGAGACATTTGTGATTTGGGGCTATATAAATAAACATTGATTGATTGATTGATCAGTAAATGTCACGGAAAACATTTTCCAAGTACCGTATTTTCCACACTATAAGGCGCACCTAAAAACCTCAGGGGGGTATGCGGTCCTATCCAAGGTTTCTTATAATCATCATTGTCGACGTCCCACTGGGGTGAGTTTTTCCTTGCCCTTATGTGGGCTCTACCGAGGATCTCGTTGTGGTTTGTGCAGCCCTTTGAGACACTGTGATTTAGGGCTATATAAATAAACATTGATTGATTGATTTTTTCTAAACTAAAACTAGGGAAATGCGTAGTGTTCTGGGCTTCAGTAAAGTGTTGATCTCCTGAAGACATGATTTCATTTCACAATTCCTTGAGGGAAAAAAATGCCTGGTTAGGCATTGTGTATGTCATGTGTGCCTTCCTTGGGTGAAGCCAGGTTTACAGCTATGTTGTTATTATGCGGTTTGTTCCTCATGTATGTTATGTTGCAGCTATTTCAAATAGTTTTGTCAATTTGTTCTGGCCCAAAATAAATTGTCCCTTTGAAACATAATGTTGTCTTTGTGTGTTGTATGTAGAGCACATTACTCAGCAGAGTTCAGTCATGCAAATGCTTGTCAAGTTGATCAACAGATTGTATTATTCTCCAGTGCAATAACAGCACTGAAATGAAGGCTAAATGTCAGGCTTTCCTCTGACAAGTTTGACTACGTTTTAGTTTTTTCCTCTGCATTTGTTTGTTTCCTCTGTGTTTACTATTTCCTGTCCTTAGTTCCTGTCTAGTGCTCTTATTTTGGTTCGGCTTCCTGTCTGTCTCCCTGTGTCCTGTCTTCACTCAGCTGCGGCTGATTGGCATCTGGTCACACCTGGTGTCAATCAGCCAGCTCCTATTTTACCTGCTTTGTTCCTCCAGTCAGGGCTGGATCATTTGTATTGTATCGCATTGTCATTGCCACATGTCAATCTTGTCGTGCTACCTGTCATGTCATTTTGTTACAGCCCCTACCTGTCATGCTACACCAGGGGTCGGGAACCTTCTTGGCTGAGAGAGCCAAGAAGCCAAATATTTTAAAATGTATTTCCCTAAGAGCCATATAATATTTTTTTTAACACTGAATACAACTAAACGCGTGCATTTAAGTAAGACCAACATTTCCAGAGTATAATAAGTCTCTTATTCTTTGTAATAACATTGTTATTCTGAAGCTAACTGTGGAGGGGGCGTGGCCTGCGAGACTGCAGCAAAGCGGGATGTTGCCAGGACCGGCCTCGAAATCAGCGACAGGTGCGGCGTAGTAGGCCCACCTGGCCCTTTTTATCTAATCACCTGTCGCTCTGTTATAAGCAGCAGCCAGAAGGAGAGACAGAGTTGGGGCTGGAGCCAGAGCGCGAGTGAGGACGAAAGAGAAAAAGACAATTGCTGTAAAGCAACTGAGAGAAAACTAAAATAAAACAATATTGTAACCCTAAAACAGGCTCTTGGTGGTCTGAAGAACCCCCAGAAGGGCAAGCCCCACACTAACCAATAATAAATAAATTACTTCTTAACATTAACGCAACTTCTTGAACATAAAAATGCATGAGAATGTTTTATATTTTGAATGTTGTTTTTAACACTGTGATTACAAGTGGAATTATTCATTACTTATCGTATTAAGCAATGTCAGCTCAGATTTATCCGAGAGCCAGATGCAGTCATCAAAAGAGCCACATCTGGCTCGCGAGCCAAAGGTTCCCTACCCCTGTGCTACACTTTGTCCTGGTCGTCGTAGCGGTAAGCTGTTTCTGTTAGCGTTAGTTATTTCCAGTTTTTCTGTTTGCTATCCACTCGCTTCCATGCTGAAGTTCCTTTTTGTTTTTCTAGCTCCCAGTGCTAGCTCCCTTAGTTGGTTATTCCACCCACGTGCGTGCTTTTTGTTGGTTCTTGTTTAGTTTTAATTAGGGTCCGTCAGGCCCATTGCCAAAGGACTCCACAGGAGTCCTTTGGCAATGGGCCAAGGACCCTATTGAAACTGTAACGTTTCATTATTATTATTAGGGTCCGCCAGGCCCTTTGCAAAGGACTCCACAGGAGTCCTTTGCAAAGGGCCAAGGACCCTATTGAAATTATTATTATTCTTTATTATACCGCACCATCGCACCCTAATTTGACCCCCTTAACATGCTTCAAAACTCACCAAATTTGGCACACACATCGGTACGGTGGACCTTCCCAACCTATTAAGCAACCAAACCCCAAAAATGAAAATTGCGCGCTAGCGCCCCCTAGGAAGAGACAAAAAACCAACTGCTTGTAACTTCCGTTAGGAATGTCATAAAGACATGAAACAAAAACCTCTATGTAGGTCTGACTTAGACCTACATTTCCAATTGAAATGTCTATACCTAAAATCAACAGAAATTTTACAAAAACTAATTCAAAGCAAAATTTTCGCAAAAAATGCTATTTTTGCCTCTTTGAGCTCTAATTTGACCCCCTTAAAATAATTCAAAACTCACCAAACTTGGCACACACATCAGGACTGGTAAAAATTGCGATCTAATAAAAAAAACAAACCCGAAAATTAAAAAATGCGCTCTAGCGCAATTTTTGAATAAAACACAGACAAAACTGCTTGTAACTTCCAGTAGGAATGTCGGACAGACATGAAACAAAAACCTCTATGTAGGTCTCACTTAGGCCAACATTTTAATGATTGACATCCTGCAGCAAAAATCAACAGGAAGTTAAAAATTACGCCTTCAAAATAAAAGTTTTGTAAACACCCGTCACCTTTATTCAAACTTTATCTCCTCTGAGCCCGTTTTTTCGTTTCGGCTTCAAACTCACACAGGAGAGACTTTGAACCCTTCTGATTAAAAGGTATTGAAAGAGTTTTGATAAGTTTTCCGGTTTGGATTTTACGCGCCTTCAAAAAACCCCTGCGCAAATTTTCCTAAAAAAATGCCATTTTTGCCTCTTTAAACTGTAATTTGACCCCCTTAAAATGCTTCAAAGTGCAAGTTAAAGCTCTACTATGCAAAGCAAAAGCCATTTATCAACAACATCCAGAATCGCCGATCTGTAATTTCACCCCCTTAACATGCTTCAAAACTCACCAAATTTTACACACACATCAGGACTGGTGAAAATTGCCATCTAATAAAAAACCAAACCCCACAAATCACAATTGGGCTCTAACTCCCCCTAGGAAAAAACCCAGGCAAAACTGCTTGTAACGTCTGTTAGGAATGTCGTAGAGACATGGAACAAAAACCTCTATGTAGGTCTGACTAAGATCAGGGCTTGAGAAGCGGCCGCAGCAACCAAAGGCGGACCCGACCAACGCTGCTTGCAGCTTTAATTAAATCATGTCTTCTTATCCAATGCCTGCCTCCTTCTCTGCATCTTGGGGTTCCACAACAAATACCCTTGACACTAAAAGGGCATTAATGGGAGGGAAAAAGAAGTAACTAAATAGTTACTTTTTCACAGTAACGCATTACTTTTTGGGGCAGGTACCTGAGTTACTTTTGAAATAAAGTAACTAGTTACTGTAACTACTTGCTGGTTTTCAGTAACCAACCCAACACTGGTAGTCATGTGTTTTATGACATTGCATTGTCTCCTTTGAAATCAACTAATCTAATCTAACCTTAAACTGCATGACCCAGCCCTTCTCTGGGATGATGTCATGCGTGACGGCGTAGACCTCTCTCCCATCGGCGCCGCCACACACCATCCCTCCGTCAGGCGAGCTGCAGAAACGCTGCACTGAGCAGTCCTCGGAGAACAACCAATGATCGCTGACTATTGACAGTGAAAAACAGAGAAAACAAGACCTTCAGTTGGCTGTCAGAAGACTGGAAGAAGTATCGGTATTAGCGGGAGGCTGGACTGTGCTGTACCTATCGGGGCCTCCTCGTGCTCACTCAAGTCACTCATCGGTCCGGAGGTCTCATCGGCCGCAGCTCTCTCGTGGTTGGGCAGGGCCAGGCCGCCAAATGTGTCGGAAATCTGCGCACGCGTGTCGGAACCGGCGATGAGGACATTGTCAAGAGCCCAGTCACTGTGGTCGACGCCATCGTGCTGAGGCTGCCACCAGCGCACACGCACTCCTTCTTGGCGAGCAGCAGGGGGTAGCAGAACATTAACAAACCTGTTTGGAGGACATTTTTCATTTTAGGCTAAATTGGGTGTCCATGAAAAATGTGTTCCTTGTTTGCAAATAACTCGGTGTGACACTTTTTTGTGCTTAATGTTCAGGTGGTTCCTCCTAGTTTCCCAACTTAAGAGTGTTTTGAGATAAGAGCTATCTTTGAGCTAATTGTTATGCTTTAAGTCAGGGGTCACCAACATTTTTGAAAGCAAGAGCTACTTCTTGGGTACTGATTAATCCCAAGGGCTACCAGTTTGATACAAACTTAAATAAATTGCCAGAAATAGCCAATTTGCTCAATTTACCTTTAAAAAAATTAATAAATACAAATAATAATAAATAAATATATATGTATATCTATACATATAGGGCTTCACGGTGGCAGAGGGGTTAGTGCATCTGCCTCACAATACAAAGGTCCTGCAGTCCTGGGTTCAAATCCAGGCTCGGGATCTTTCTGTGTGGAGTTTGCATGTTCTCCCCGTGAATGCGTGGGTTCCCTCCGGGTACTCCCGGTTCCTCCCACCTTCAAAGACATGCAACTGGGGATAGGCCCCTCCCACCTCAAAAGACATGCACCTGGGGATAGGTGGATTGGCAAGACTAAATGGTCCCTAGTGTGTGAATGTTGTCTGTCTATCTGTGTTGGCCCTGCGATGAGGTGGCGACTTGTCCAGGGTGTACCCCGCCTTCTGCCCGATTGTAGCTGAGATAGGCGCCAGCGCCCCCCGCGACCCCAAAAGGGAATAAGCGGTAGGAAATGGATGGATGGATATATACATATATATATACATATATATAAAAATGGGTATTTCTGTCCGTCATTTCGTCGTACATTTTTTTTCTTTTTACCGGAGGTTTTTTGTAGAGAAAAATGATGAAAAAAACACTTAATTGAACGGTTTAAAAGAGGAGAAAACACACAAAAAAAGAAACATAGTTTATCTTCAATTTCCACTCTTTAAAATTCAACCGAAAAAAATTAGAAAAGCTAGCTAATTCGAATCTTTTAGAAAAAGTTCAAAAAATAATATATGGAACATCATTAGTAATTTTTCCTGATTAAGATTAATTTTAGAATTTTTATGACATGTTTTAAGGTTAAAATTCACGTTGAAATAAGATTTATATTTGATTCTACAGATTTTCTAGATTTGCCAGAATATTTTTGGGGAATTTTAATCATAATAAATTTGAAGAAATATTTTACAAATATTCTTCATTGAAAAAACAGAAATTAAAATGAAGAATTAAATTAATTTTTTATTATTATTCATTACAATAAAAAAAAATATTTACTTGAACATTGATTTAAATTGTCAGGAAAGAATAGGAAGGAATTTAAAAGGTAAAAAGGTATATGTGTTTAAAAATCCTAAAATAATTTTTACGGTTGTATTTTTTCTCTAAAATGTCTTTAAAAAAGTTATAAGAAGCAAAGTAAAAAAATAAATGAATTTATTTAAACAAGTGCAGACCAAGTCTTTAAAATATTTTCTTGGATTTTCAAATTCTATTTGAGTTTTGTCTCTCTTAGAATTAAAAATGTTGAGCAAAGCGAGACCAGCTTGCTAGTAAAAAAAAAAAAAAAAAAAAATAGAGGCAGCTCACTGGTAAGTGCAGCTATTTGAGCTATTTTTAGAACAGGCCAGCGGGCGACTCATCTGGTCCTTACGGGCGACCTGGTGTATGCTGGCACCGCGTTGGTGACCCCTACTTTAAGTTGTGCACAAAAAATTGACTAACAAGCATCCCTGCCATTAGTTGGTGTCACAAATGTCACAGTCAAACTCGTAAGGTCCGCCCCAAAAATGTAGTCTCACTCGCTAGCATTAGCTTATAGCTCGAGATATACAGAACAGGCCAAGTTTGGACACACCTTCTCCTCATTCATTGCGTTTTCTTCATTTTCATGACTATTTACGTTGCAGATTGTCAATAAAGGCATGCAAACTATGAACGAACACATGCGGAGTTATGTACTTAACAAAAAAGGAGAAATAACTGAGAAAATGTTTTAAAAAGTTAAAGTACCAATGATTGTGGTGAAATTTGTCCTCTGTGTTTGACCCATCCTCTTGTTCACCTCCTGGGAGGTGAGGGGGGATTTAACCCCCAATTCCAAGCCTTGATACTGAATGCCAAGCAGGGAGGTAATGGCTCCCATTTTTATAGTCTTTGGTATGACTTGGCCAGGTTTTGAACTCACAACCTACCCATCTCAGGGCGGACACTCTAACCACTAAATCAGTGGTTCACAATCTTTTTTCAGTGATGTACCCCCTGTGAACATGTTTTTAATTCAAGTACCCCCTAATCAGAGCAAAGCATTTTTGGTTGAAAAAAAGAGATAAAGAAATAAAATACCGCTGCTCCTTCACATCGAGAGGAGCCAGATGAGGTGGTTCGGGCATCTGGTTAGGATGCCACCCGAACGCCTCCCTAGGGAGGTGTTTAGGGCACGTCCAACCGGCAGGAGGCCACGGGGAAGACCCAGGACACGTTGGGAAGACTATGTCTCCCGGCTGGCCTGGGAACGCCCGGGGATCTCTCGGAAGGAGCTGGACGAAGTGGCTGGGGAGAGGGAAGTCTGGGTTTCCCTGCTTAGGCTGTTGCCCCCGCGACCTGACCTCTGATAAGCGGAAGAAGATGGATGGAGGGATGGAAATAAAATACAGCACTATGTCATCAGTTTCTGATTCATTAAATTGTATAACAGTGCAAAATATTGTTCATTTGTAGTGGTCTTTCTTGGACTATTTGGAAAAAAGATATAAAAATAACTAAAAACTTGTTGAAAAATAAACAAGTGATTCAATTATAAAGATTTTTACACATAAGTAATCAACTTAAAGTGCCCTCTTTGGGGATTGTAATAGAGATCCATCTGGATTTATCAACTTCATTCTAAACATTTCTTCACAAAAAAAGAAATCTTGAACATCAATATTTATGGAACATGTCCACAAAAAATCTAGCTGTCAACACTGAATATTGCATTGTTGCATTTCTTTTCACACTTTATGAACTTACATTCATACTTTGTTGAAGTATTATTCAATAAATATATTTATAAAGGATTTTTAAACTGTTATTAGAATATTTAAAAAAAAATCTCACGTACCCCTTGGCATACCTTCAAGTACCCCCATTTGAGAACCACTGGGTTAGAGTGTCCGTTGGAGTGGTAATTATAGTTTATTTTCTTCAAAATAGCCACCTTTTGCTCTGATTACTGTTTTGCACACTCTTGGCATTCTCATGATGAGCTTCAAACACACCTGTGAAGTGAAAACCAATTCAAGTGATGACCTCCTGAAGCTCTTGGAGAGAATGCCAAGAGTCTAAGAAGCAGTAATCAGAGCAAAAGGTGGCTATTTAAAAAAAAAAAATTAGAACCGGCATAGCTCGGTTGGTAGAGTGGCCGTGCCAGCAATTTGAGGGTTGCAGGTTTGATTCCCGCTTGTGCCATCCTAGTCACTGCCGTTGTGTCCTTGGGCAAGACACTTTACCCACCTGCTCCCAGTGCCACCCACACTGCTTTAAATGTAACTTAAATATTGGGTGTCACTATGTAAAGCGCTTTCAGTCACTTGAGAAAAGCGCTATATAAATATACTTCACAATATTAAATGTTTTCAGTCATTTCAACTTTTTTTGTTAAGTACATAACTCCACATGTGTTCATTCATAGTTTTGATGTGACAATCTACAATGTAAATAGTCATGAAAATAAACAAAACCCATTGAGTGAGGAAAATGACCATGAATTGATTAACGTGGACCCCGACTTAAACAAGTTGAAAAACTTATTGGGGTGTTACCATTTAGTGGTCAATTGTACGGAATATGTACTGTACTGTGCAATCTAATAATAAAAGTTTCAATCAATCAAAAGAAGGTGTGTCCAAACTTTTGGCCTGTACTGTACATGTTTTCCAACCAAGGGAAATATTTTCACTGAAACACTTGGGAGAATAGAGTCCTTAAAGTGTAAAACAAAAGCACAACGTTGTAAAAGGTGCATTTTTAAGGCATTTAAAGTTTGTAAAGAGTTCTTCTTTGGGTTAAAACAATGTAGAACATGATTGGTGACTCAGAGAAATCAGTATTGAAACATCTTCAATTTGATTTAAGCCCTTTGAGACATTGGTGATTTAGGGCTGTATAAATAAACATTGATTTAAAGTACTCATAGGCATGGGCGATATATGGATTTTATCGATAAATTGTCTTGCATAAACCGCAGGAGCTTTTATTTCCTAAAAGATACAATTTAAATCAGGTCTATTAAGCATAAAAAATATTATTCAAATTTGAATGTTGCTCAGAGTTATATGTAGTGTGTGCAATGTTGTTTCAAAACTAGTCTTTGAGCAATGAAAATAAAAAATATCTCTGACATTTGTATTCATTAGTTTCTTTAAAAAGTATGAAAAAATGTAATTTGAATTTTTGGGCAGAAAAATCAAAGATTTTATTTTGAGGCCCAGACTTTAGTTCTCACCCAGGCTTGGTGTACAGATCATAGAAGATCTCAGTCAGCAGACGCCAGTGAATCCCTCCGTTCAAGCTGAACTCCAGGAGCACGCCCTGGTTACGGTTGCTAGGTGGGATCATGCAGCCGTACATGAAGTAGAACTGGATGAACTCTGCGTCGGTCAGGTTGAGGTCCACTGTCACCAACTGACGGCTACAACTCTGCAAAGAACGACAGGTGTTGACACCTTCCGCCAGTAACCAGAGGAAGGAATGAGAGCGAGTACTTACGCCGCTGAAGTGCAGAGCAGCTCCCGAGGCCACAGCCCCGCACACGCTGCTGAGCTTACCACCAGTCAGGGTGTGCCAGTGGCTGAGAGAGGGAGGCCGGCTGAAGCTGTCCTTCAGTTGGGAGGGCAGTGGAGACACTGGCTCCTCACAATACTCCCCACCCCAGTCTGGATCACACCTGATGGAGAAAGGTTAGGCTGTGCTTGAACAAAACCCCAAACAAGTGAAGTTTGCACATTGAGTAAATGGTAAAAAAAAACAGAATACAATGATTTGCAAATCCCTTTCAGCCTATATTCAGTTGAATAGACTGCAGAGACAAGATATCTAATGTTTGAACAAGTTACTTTTTGCAAATATTAGCTTATTTAGAATTTAATGGTGGCACGGTGGGAAAGGGGTTAGTGCGTCTGCCTCACAATATGAAGGTCCTACAGTCCTGGGTTCAATCCCAGGCTCGGGATCTTTCTGTGTGGAGTTTGCATGTTCTCCCCGTGAATGCGTGGGTTCCCTCCGGGTACTCCGGCTTCCTCCCACTTCCAAAGACATGCACCTGGGGATAGGTTGATTGGCAACACTAAATGGTCCCTAGTGTGTGAATGTTGTCTGTCTATCTGTGTTGGCCCTGTGATGAGGTGGCGACTTGTCCAGGGTGTACCCCGCCTTCCGCCCAATTGTAGCTGAGATAGGCGCCAGCGCCCCCCCCCGTGACCCCAAAAGGGAATAAGCGATAGGTAATGGATGGATGGATGGAGAATTTAATGCCTGCAACATGTTTCAAAAAAGCTGGCACAAGTGGCAAAAAAGACTGAAAAAGTTGCAGAATGCTCATCAAACACTTATATGGAACATCCCACAGGTGCGCAGGCTAATTGGGAACCGGTGGGTGCCATGATTGGGTATAAAAACAGCTTCCCAAAAAATGCTCAGTCTTTCACAAGAAAGGCTGGGGCGAGGTACACCCCTTTGTCCACAACTGCGTGAGCAAATAGTCAAACAGTTTAAGAACAATGTTTCTCAAAGTGCAATTGCAAGAAATTTAGGGATTTCAACATCTACGCTCCATAATATCATTAAAAGGTTCAAAGAATCTGGAGAAATCACTGCACTTAAGCGGCAAGGCTGAAAAACCAACATTAAATGTCCGTGTCCTTGGATCCCTCAGGGGGCACTGCATCAAACAGCAACATCAGTGTGTAAAGGATATCCCCACATGAGCTCAGGAACACTTCAGAAAACCACTGTCAGTAACTACTGTTGGTCGCTACATCTGTAAGTCCAAGTTAAAATTCTACTATGCAAAGCCAAAGCCATTTATCAACAACACCCAGAAACGCCACTGGCTTCACTGGGCCCGAAATCATTTAAGATGAACTGATGCAAAGTGGAAAAGTGTTCTTTGGTCTGACGAGTCCACATTTCAAATTGCTTTTGAAAACTGTGGATGTTGTGTCCTCTGTACCAAAGAAGAACAGAACCATCTGGACTGTTATAGACGCAAAGTTCAAAAGCCAGCATCTGTGATGGTATGGGGTGCATTAGTGCCCAAGGCATAGGTAACTTACACATCTGTGAAGGCACCATTAATGCTGAAAGGTACATACAGGTTTTGGAACAACATATGTTGTCATCCAAGCAACGTCTTTTTCATGGACGCCAAGCCAAGCCACATTCAGCACGTGTTACAACAGCGTGGCTTTGGAGTAAGAGAGTGCGGGTACTATACTGGCCTGCCTGCAGTCCGGACTTGTCTCCCAAAATTTGTGGCGCATTATGGAGCATCAAATACCACAACGGAGACCCCGGACTGTTGAACGACTTAAGCTGTGCATCAAGCAAGAATGAGAAAGAATTCCACCTGAAAAACTTCAAAAATGTATTTCCTCAGTTCCCAAACGTTTATTGAGTGTTGTTAAAAGGAAAGGCCATGTAACACAGTGATAAAAATGCCTCTGTGACAACTTTTTTGCAACATGCTGCTGCCATTATATTCTAACTTATAATTATTTGAAAAAAAAATAAGTTTCTCTGTTCGAACATTAAATATCTTGTCTTTGCAGTCTATTCAATTCAATATAAGTTGAAAAGGATTTGCAAATCATTGTATTTACACAACTTTCCAACTTCACTGGTTTTGGGGTTTTGTAATTGAACGTCCTATGAAGCCGACAAGTCAGTTGACATTTTAGTGGGACAATCACAGCAGAAACACAAGTGTGGTACTTAAACAAACACACAAGTGTGGTACTTAAACAAACACACAAGTGTGGTACTTAAACAAACACACAAGTGTGGTACTTACACAAACACACAAGTGTGGTACTTAAATAAACACACAAGTGTGGTACTTAGACAAACACAAACACACAAGTGTGGTACTTAGACAAACACACAAGTGTGGTACTTAAATAAACACAAATGTGTGGTACTTAAATAAACACAAATGTGTGGTACTTAAATAAACACACAAGTGTGGTACTTAAATAAACACACAAGTGTGGTACTTAGACAAACACACAAGTGTGGTACTTAAATAAACACAAATGTGTGGTACTTAAATAAACACACAAGTGTGGTACTTAAATAAACACACAAGTGTGGTACTTAGACAAACACAAAAGTGTGGTACTTAGACAAACACACAAGTGTGGTACTTAGACAAACACACAAGTGTGGTTCTTAGACAAACACACAAGTGTGGTACTTAGACAAACACAAACATACAAGTGTGGTACTTAGACAAACACACAAGTGTGGTACTTAGACAAACACACAAGTGTGGTACTTACACAAACACAAACACTCAAGTGTGGTACTTAGACAAACACAAACACACAAGTGTGGTACTTAGACAAACACAAACACACAAGTGTGGTACTTAGACAAACACACAAGTGTGGTACTTAGACAAACACACAAGTGTGGTACTTAGACAAACACACAAGTGTGGTACTTAGACAAACACACAAGTGTGGTACTTAGACAAACACACAAGTGTGGTACTTAGACAAACACAAACATACAAGTGTGGTACTTAGACAAACACACAAGTGTGGTACTTACACAAACACAAACACACAAGTGTGGTACTTAGACAAACACAAACACACAAGTGTGGTACTTAGACAAACACACAAGTGTGGTACTTAGACAAACACACAAGTGCGGTACTTAGACAAACACACAAGTGTGGTACTTAGACAAACACGCAAGTGTGGTACTTAGACAAACACACAAGTGTGGTACTTAGACAAACACAAACACACAAGTGTGGTACTTAGACAAACACACAAGTGTGGTACTTAGACAAACACACAAGTGTGGTACTTAGACAAACACACAAGTGTGGTACTTACACAAACACACAAGTGTGGTACTTAGACAAACACACAAGTGTGGTACTTAGACAAACACTAACACACAAGTGTGGTACTTAGACAAACACACAAGTGTGGTACTTACACAAACACAAAAACACAAGTGTGGTACTTAGACAAACACACAAGTGTGGTACTTAGACAAACACACAAGTGTGGTACTTAGACAAACACAAACACACAAGTGTGGTACTTAGACAAACACACAAGTGTGGTACTTAGACAAACACACAAGTGTGGTACTTACACAAACACAAACACACAAGTGTGGTACTTAGACAAACACACAAGTGTGGTAATTAGACAAACACACAAGTGTGGTACTTACACAAACACAAACACACAAGTGTGGTACTTAGACAAACACTAACACACAAGTGTGGTACTTAGACAAACACACAAGTGTGGTACTTAGACAAACACAAACACACAAGTGTGGTACTTAGACAAACACACAAGTGTGGTACTTAGACAAACACAAACACACAAGTGTGGTACTTAGACAAACACACAAGTGTGGTACTTACACAAACACAAACACACAAGTGTGGTACTTAGACAAACACACAAGTGTGCTACTTAGACAAACACACAAGTGTGGTACTTAGACAAACACAAACACACAAGTGTGGTACTTACACAAACACAAACACACAAGTGTGGTACTTAGACAAACACTAACACACAAGTGTGGTACTTAGACAAACACACAAGTGTGGTACTTAGACAAACACAAACACACAAGTGTGGTACTTAGACAAACACACAAGTGTGGTACTTAGACAAACACAAACACACAAGTGTGGTACTTAGACAAACACACAAGTGTGGTACTTACACAAACACAAACACACAAGTGTGGTACTTAGACAAACACACAAGTGTGCTACTTAGACAAACACACAAGTGTGGTACTTAGACAAACACAAACACACAAGTGTGGTACTTAGACAAACACACAAGTGTGGTACTTACACAAACACAAAAGTGTGGTACTTAGACAAACACACAAATGTGTGGTACTTAGACAAACACACAAATGTGTGGTACTTACACACAGGAGCTTTGCTGGCAGCGTCCATGACCAGAACACACATCTGGACATCCGTCTCCGATGTAGAGGTTGTCTAGAGCCCAGGTCTGCTGCTTGTCAAAAGGAGCCTGTTGGAACCAGCGGAACCTTGTGGCAGGAGATCTACAACATAGGTCATCACTATGAAAAAACTGAATCCATGAAATGAAAAGTCAAGAGCACAAACAAATGCTGTTGGTAACATGGCTGTCTTCAAATAGTCTAAGATTCGACGATTTGATTCAGAAAAGTCCGATTCAACAATCAATCATTAATGTTCCCTCCTCCCTTTGCACACAGCAGCTGAGTTGGGAGAATAATATGATTGTGTCCATCATGTCTTTTTGAAACATGAGTGAAATATTCCTGTTGTCCAGACTAGGGTTGTACAGTATACTGCTATTAGTATAGTACCACCATACTAATGTATCATACTCTGTACTATTCGTATTCACATTGTGACATTGCTGCTTTTTACCAGCGGAGGAGCATGTTCGGCAGCGCACAATCACAGAGTACCGTATTTTCCGCACTATAAGGCGCACTTAAAAACCAAACATTTTCTCAAAAGCTGACAGTGCGCCTTATAATCCGGTGCGCCTTATATATGGACCAATATCAAGCCACAACAGGTCTCACAACTACGGTAACCAACCGCCCATTTCATTTTCCCTCGTAGTAGAAGAAGTGCGCGGTGCATGCTGGGATATAAGACTGCGGGAGGCGTGCCATTTCTGTGTGTTTATGTAAAGAACCCAAAATGGCTCCTATTAAGAGACACGCTTACAACGCAGAATTTAAAGCCACTACTAGCGACCACGCAGTCTGATAGTTTATATATCAATGATGAAATATTAACATTGCAACACATGCCAATACAGCCTTTTTAGTTTACTAAATTGCATATTTAAATTTCCCGGGAGTTTCGTCTTGGAAACGTCGTGTAATGATGACGCGTACGCAAGACGTCACGGTTTTTTAGGAAGTATGAGCGCTGCACACACACACAGAGCTAAAAGTCGTCTGCTTTAACGGCATAATTACACAGTATTTTGGACATCTGTGTTGCTGAATCTTTTGCAATTTGTTCAATTAATATTGGAGAAGTCAAAGTAGAAAGATGGAGTTGGGAAGCTTTAGCCTTTAGCCACACAAACACACGGTGATTCCTTGTTTAAAATTCCCGGAGGTGAAACTTTCCTATGGATCAGAGCGCGGTCAAGCCAACATGGATCATGACGGAATGTCAACCAGCAGGTTTCGGTGTGAAAATTGTGGTAAAAAGTCGCCTCAGAGCTTGTGCCGTCCATACAGCTGCCGTCGACTCTCCTGAGACATTAGCGTCAACACACCAGTGGAGACACACCTCCGACTATCAGGTACTGTTAAACTCACTAAAACACTAGCAACACAATAGAAAGATAAGGGATTTCCCAGAATTATCCTAGTAAATGTGTCAAAAAACATCAGAATCCGTCCCAATGCAATCGCGTTTTTTTGCAAACTTTATCGTGGATGTTCTCTACTAAATCCTTTCAGCAAAAATATGGCAAAATGATCAAGTATGACACATAGAATGGACCTGCTATCCCCGTTTAAATAAGAACATCTCATTTCAGTAGGCCTTTAAAGGGGAACATTATCACAATTTCAAAAGGGTTAAAAACAATAAAAATCAGTTCCCAGTGGCTTGTTGTATTTTTTGAAAATTTTTTCAAAACTTTACCGGTCTCGGAATATCCCTGAATATCCCTAAATAAAGCTTTAAAGTGCCTTTTTTTCGCTCTCTGCGAAGACACTGGCCATTTCCCTGTGACGTCACACAGTGCTGCCAATGTAAACAAACAATGGGAATACCACAGCAAGATATAGCGACATTAGCTCGGATTCAGACTCGGATTTCAGCGGCTTAAGCGATTCAACAGATTACGCATGTATTGAAACGGATGGTTGGAGTATGAAAGTATTGAAGAAGAAACTGAAGCTATTGAGCGAATAGCTATTGACGCTATTCGTTGCGGACCAAACGATCAGGACTTTCGCATCTTTTGACACTGGATCAACTTAAATCCGTCGATTGGTAAGTGTTTGTTTCGCATTAAATGTGGGGGGAATGAAACGTAATATAGTTGCAAATGCATCTGCAGGTTATCCATACATCTCTGTGCCATGTCTGCTTTAGCACCGCCGGTAAATAGCATGTTAGCATCGATTAGCGTAGCATGTTAGCATCGATTAGCTGGCAGTCAACATCAACAAAACTCACCTTTGTGATTTAGTTGACTTTATAGTTGCAAATGCATCTGCAGGTTATCCATACATCTCTGTGCCATGTCTGCTTTAGCATCGCCGGTAAAATGTGGAGACACTCTGGCACATTCAATGGGGGTCTGGCGGCAGATTTCTTGCCAGTGTTGCAACTTGAATCCCTCCCTGTTAGTGTTGTTACACCCTCCGACAACACACCGACGAGGCATGTCTCCAAGGTTCCAAAAAATAGTAAAAAAAAAACGGAAAATAACAGAGCTGAGACCCGGTGTTTGTAATGTGTTGAAAATGAAAATGGTGGGTGTGTTACCTCGGCGACGTCACATTGTGACGTCATCGCCTCCAGCGCGATAAACAGAAAGGCGTTTAATTCGCCAAAATTCACCCATTTAGAGTTCGGAAATCGGTTAAAATAATACATAGTCTTTTTTCTGCACCATCAAGGTATATATTGACACTTACATAGGTCTGCTGATAATGTTCCCCTTTAAAGTTAAGGCGATCAGTCACACAGTAGAAGACGGGAATAGAGCAGCAGCGAGAAAATTTAACATTAACAGCAGCGACACTGACTCCTTTAATGACGACTTGGACGAGATGCCGTATTCGCACAACTGTTTGATTCCAACACTGAAGAAGAAGAATTTGAGGGATTGGTGGATGAGGAATAACTTAATAAAGTGAGCTTTACATGTTTATTTTGTGTGTTGTGTTGTGAAGTGAAGTGAATTATATTTATATAGCGCTTTTCTCTAGTGACTCAAAGCGCTTTACATAGTGAAACCCAATATCTAAGTTACATTTAAACCAGTGTGGGTGGCACTGGGAGCAGGTGGGTAAAGTTTCTTGCCCAAGGACACAACGGCAGTAACTAGGATGGCGGAAGCAGGAATCAAAACTGCAACCCTCACGTTGCTGGCACGGCCACTCTACCAACCGAGCTATGCCGCTATGTGACATTATCCTTTGAGCAACGTTGAGTTATTGATATATTATTGCTTTGCACTATTTCCAGTGTTACTATATTATGATTGCACTAACCTTTGATTTACCGTAACAGTATCAGACTGTTTTTTACCTGTTTATTGAATCGGGGAAAATAATAAAACAGCTGTTTAATCATTTTGGGAGTGAACAGAGTTGTCAGAACGCTGGTTTGTAATCTATTAATAAAGTTTGACTGACCTATCTGACTGTTTTGTTGACATTCCCTTTAGCGCAGCTCCATCTTAAAGCAGGGGTCGGCAACCTTTTTGGTTGAGAGAGCCATGAAAGCCAAATATTACAAAATGTATTTCCGTGAGAGCCATATAATATTTTTTGAACACTGAATACAACTAAATGCGTGCATTTTTAAGTAAGACCTGTCATGTCTTTGTGATCATGTTCTGTTTAGTTATGTTCTGTTTTGTTTTTGACTCCATTAGTTCCTGTTTTTGCACACCCTGTTTAGTTTTTGTTTCCATGACTACCAATCAGTTCACCTGTTTTCACGACTAACGCACCTGATTTACTTGATCTCATGTACCTGTTGTCAATCACCACGTCACCATTTAAGCCTGCAGTTGCCAGGCAGTCAGCCTGCAGTTGCCAGGCAGTCAGCCTGGCGACATCACCTTCTACTCACCCTCTATCACCTCCTACACACCTATGTCATACATACCGATGATCCATGCTCTTTCTCGGTCCAAGTAAATATTTCATGCCATTGTTTAATGTTCATAGTTCTCCCATTGTGCGAGTTTTAGTTTTCTTAGCCAAGTTTTTAACCTCCACTGAGAGCGCCTTTTGTTTATACCCTTTGTTTTTGTAAATTTTTGAGTTAAGATTAAATATGTCATTACCTTCACGCCATGTCCGTTCCAATCGCTTTGCACCACGGGAAAACAAACCACACCATAGTCCAGGTCTTGACAGGACCAACATTTTTAGAGTATAATAAGTCTCTTATTCTTTTTAATAACATTGTTATTCTAAATGTAACCAATAATAAATATAATACTTCTTACCATTAATGCGACATCTTGGACAGGTGCAATGGAAAACGGATGGTTAGATTAAAATGCATGAGAATGTTTTATAATTTGAACGTTATTTTTAACACTGTGATTACCAGCGTAAATATTAAGTACTTAACGTGTTAAGCAATGTCAGCTAAGACTTATCTGAGAGCCAGATGTAGTCATCAAAAGAGCCACATCTGGCTCTAGAGCCATAGGTTCCCTACCCCTGATCTAAAGGATGCATAACGTAACCCCAGCCTCTACTGTAACATCTATTCTATGCGCCTTATATATGATCAAAATATTAAAATAGGCCATTCATTAAAGGTACGCCTTATAATCCTGTGCGCCTTATAGTGCGGAAAATACGGTAACCGTGTAATACTCTTCCATATCAGTAGGTGGCAACAGGTAGCTAATTGCATGGTAGATGTCGGAAACAGCGGGAGGCAGCGTGCAGGTAAAAAGGTCTCTACTTCTTAAATCAAAAATAAACATAAGGTGAGTGCTGCTAAGAAAAGGCATTGAAGCTTAGGGAAGGCTATGTAGAACAAAACTAAAACTGAACTGGCTACAAAGTAAACAAAAACAGAATGCTGGACGACAGCAAAGACTTACTGTGGAGCAAAGAGGGCGACCACGATGTACATCCCAACATGACATGACAATCAACAATGTCCCCACTAAGTAGGATATCAACTGAAATATTCTTGCAACAGGAAAACACAAAAACAATAGAAAAAGCCATCGAAATAGGCACGCAAGACAAGAACTAAAACCCTACACCGCTGTTTTTTCAACCTTTTTTGAGGCAAAGCATTTTTTTCATAAAAACTTCCAGATGCCCACCCAAGCAGAAAACGTTAGAAAATTAAACTCCACCAGGTCGTCGTGCCTTATTTTGAGTTTGTTGGTGTTTTCCTGTGTGTACTGCTTTAGTTCCTGTCTTACGCTCCTGTTTTGGTGGCCCTTCCTGTTTTGTTAGTGTTTTCCTGTAGCAGATTCATGTCCTCTTTTGAGCGCTATTCCCCGCATCTGCTTTGTGTGAGCAAGCGAGGCTATTTACGTTGTTGCTATCCACTGTTGGTTGCTTTTGCTGTCATCCAGCATTCTGCTTCTGTTTACTTTGTAGCCAGTTCAGTTTTACTTTCGTTTTGCATAGCCATTGCCTTTCCCTTTGGTTCATTTTTTTGTTTTAAGCATTACTTACCTTTTTACCTGCACACTGCCTCCCGCCGTGGTCTGCAAATCATCCTCGTCTCACCTGACACATTTTGACTTTTACAAAGCAGTTAACTACCTGCTGCCAACTACTGACATGGAGTATTACGTGGTTACCCTCCCAAATTTTACGCAGCACAGACACTAAGCAATTGCACATTATTGGAAGATTAATAATTATTGATTTGGCAACACTAAATTGGCCCTAGTGTGTGAATGTGAGTGTGAATGTTGTCTGTCTATCTGTGTTGGCCCTGCGTTGAGGTGGCGACTTGTCCAGGGTGTACCCCGCCTTCCGCCCGATTGTAGCTGGGATAGGCGCCAGCGCCCCCCGCGACCCCAAAAAGGGAATAAGCGGTAGAAAATGGATGGATGGATGGATTTGCACATAAAATATATATTTATATATATATATATTTTTTTTGGTCCTGTCCAGCTTCTCAGGCAAATCATATAGTTGATAATATTTTGTCGACCAATTAGGTGAAGTTGCATGATTTCCCACGGCACACCAGACAATATCGCATGGCACACTAGTGTGCTGCGGTACAGTGGTTGGAAAAACACTGCCCTACACACAGGAAAACAGGAAAAAACTCTAAATAAGTATGGCGTAATGTGACAGGTACTTTGAGACAAGAGCTATAGTGATTATGCTTTAAAGTCATATCCAACAAAGCCACAACGACTTCTTACCGTCAGCTGAGTTTCATTTTTTAATGACTTCTGCTGCCGGTGTGCCTTTGGATTTTTTCAACGCGAAAAATGTGCTTTGGCTCAAAAAAGGTTGAAAAACAATGCACTACTGCATTTGTTTGTTAAAAAAAAACAGATCTCCTTCGCTGATTAAAAGTTCAATTGTATGTGGTATGATGGATGGATGAAGGGAACCACTCCCTCATGACAAACAGCCCCGCCCCCACAGGCACCCCCAGCCAATCACAGTGTCCTGGGGGAGGGGGCAAGGTGACTGATTGGACAACTTTGATCACAGAATCATCACAAGCTTGCTTTGGAACTTTTAACAGGAAGCATCATGAAGGTCATCTGTTTTTCTTAAAAAAAAAACGCGATCGATTCGACGGATTGTCGTCGATGGGGCGTGATCTAAGGAATCCGATCCGACTATGTAAAGCCTAAGTTGTAGACAGCCCTAGTTGGTATGTCGCAGACGCAGAAAGACTCGTAAGTGCTGACCTTGCATACAACGGGATAGGCAGAGTCACACGCCCCCACTTATTGTAGGTGTCAGAAATGAGCAGCCTCTGCAGCGTGTAGGAGGAACAGTCGGGGCTTGTGGGTAAACAGTCTCTCACCACCGGCTGCCATGTCAGACCTAAATCCAGAGAGAACTCCAGCTCCACAGCTAGGATGAGATTAGAAAACACCATCATGTATGCTCACTTGCTCACGGAAACGATCGTAGGTTGTTTTGTTGAAGTTGCTTACAGTAACAGGAGTTGGTCACTGAACAGGAAGCGGAAAAGTCAAACTGGATGAAGGCGTCGGGACCCAAACTGATGTCAGTGCTGACCGCGTAGCGAGTGCTGGACTTTTCGATGAAAGCAAAAGCGGGTCCGTCCGAGCCACAAACCGGCATTCGGGTTCCTCCCGGGTGGAGGAGCCATGAGCGTCCATCGATTGATGAGAAGTCATCTTCCAGAGGTCCCCAGCCACTGGCACTGCCACCCACCACCACCTGGGGAGACAATGGGATATTTGGAAGAAAAATTTTTTAATAATGCAAAATGAACTTTTTAATAATGTTTCAACAGTCATACACCTTCTCATTCAATGCATTTTCTTTATTTCATGACTATTTACATTGTAGATTGTCACATCAAAACTATGAATGAACACATGTGGGGTTATGCACTTAACCAAAAAAAGGTGAAATAATTAAAAAACATGTTTATGTTGTAGTTTCTTCAAAATAGCCACACTTTGCACACTCTTGGCATTCTCTCCATGAGCTTCAAGCACACCTGTGAAGTGAAAATCATTTCCAGTGACTACCTCTTGAAGATCATTAGATTAGATTAGATTAGATTAGATTAGATAGTACTTGATTTATTCCGTCAGGAGGGTTCCTTCAGGAAAATTAAAATTTTCAGCACAATCCCATTCAAGATCAGACAAACATTACAGGGAGACAGAACAGGATCGCTGACGGGTCTGCCGGCTTCCAGCGCCCCATACAAAAAAAAAGATGAGATACAGGTAAACAAGGGGCGTGGGGGAAGGAAGGGAATGGAAGAAAAATATATAAGATTAAAATAAAATAAAAAAATCAGTCTTAGCCTGGGCCCTGGAGAGGGGGTGCAGACTGAGGCCAAGGGAAAAAAACAACTCATAGCCATAGAACACATCCCTCTTCCATGTGTGTAAGAGGGAAACATCAAACATCAAAGAACACAGAGGACATTAAAGACATTAAAGCAGCAGATACAACCAGACACTTCTACTATGAATAAAAAGTAAAAGAAACATATCCACTGTGGTGGCCTCTGCGGTGTTCCACGCCATCGTCCGCTGGGGTGGAGGGAGCATGGCCAGAGACAGGAGCAGACCCAACAAAGCAACCAGGACAGCCCACTCCACTCTCAGCCAGTGTCCAGTCCGCATGGATGAGCGAGGATACGTCCAAGGTGACTGAGGTGTTCGACACCTGCTCACCCAGCCAAGACACCGCGATGCCTCTCCGTCCCAGCGCTCAGTGCTAGCTCCGCAGCCCTGTCCCCTCATCCGCATCTCCTCCAGTCCCGCCAAACCGACTCTGGTGTGGCAGACACCCAGCAGCTGGTCTCCATGGTCAAAAGGCTCCCGGGAGGCAGATCCAGAAGTCCACAAAAAAGCACCACAGAGGTCACGAAAGTGCCACCCTTTGAGAGAATGCCAAGAGTGTCCAAAGCAGTAATAATAATAATGGATTAGATTTATATAGCGCTTTTCTATTGTTCCATACTCAAAGCGCTCACAAAGAAGTGGGAAGCCATCATTCATTCACACCAGGTGGTGGTAAGCTACATATGTAGCCACAGCTGCCCTGGGGTAGACTGACGGAGGCGTGGCTGCCAGTTTGCGCCTACGGCCCCTCCGACCACCACCTATCATTCATTCATCATTCGTTCACCAGTGTGAGCGGCACCGGGGGCAAAGGGTGAAGTGTCCTGCCCAAGGACACAACGGCAGCGACTTGGATGTCAATAGGTGGGAAGCAAACCTGCAACCCTCAGGTTTCTGGCACGGCCGCTCTACCCACTACGCCATGCCGCCCCCTAATCAGAAGCAAGGGTGGTTATTTTAAAGAAATTAGAATAGAAAACATGTTTTCAGTTATTTCACCTTTTTTTTGTAAGTACATAACTCCACATGTGTTCATTCATAGTTTTGATGCCTTTAGTGACAATCTACAATGGAAATAGTCATGAAAATGCATTGAATCAAGAGAAGGTGTGTCCAAACCTTTGGCCTGTACTGTTTATCTGTGTGTGCGTTTTTATATATATCCATCCATCCATCCATCTTCTTCCGCTTATCCAAGGTCGGGTCGCAGGGGGCAACAGCCTAAGCAGGGAAACCCAGACTTCCCTCTCCCCAGCCACTTCGTCTAGCTCTCCCCGGGGGATCCCGAGGCGTTCCCAGGCCAGCCGGGAGACATAGTCTTCCCAACGTGTCCTGGGTCTTCCCCATGGCCTCCTACCGGTTGGACGTGCCCTAAACACCTCCCTAGGGAGGCGTTCGGGTGGCATCCTGACCAGATGCCTGAACCACCTCATCTGGCTCCTCTCCATGTGGAGGAGTAGCGGCTTTACTTTGAGTTCCTCCCGGATGGCAGAGCTTCTCACCCTATCTCTAAGGGAGAGGAGGAAACTCATTTTGGCCGCTTGTACCCTTGATCTCGTCCTTTCGGTCATGACCCAAAGCTCATGACCATAGGTGAGGATGGGAACGTAGATCGACCGGTAAATTGAGAGCTTTGCCTTCCGGCTCAGCTCCTTCTTCACCACAACAGATCGGTACAACGTCCGCATTACTGAAGACGCTCTTTTTATATATATATATATATATATATATATATATATATATATATATATATATATATATATATATATATATATATATACCCTATTTCCTTGATTTGCCGCCGGGGCACTAATTAATTGAAAACCTCTTCTCACTCCTGCGCTTACCAATGGCATGCGGTAAAAGTAAGCATGCGCTAATTACTTTAAAACCTCTTCTCACTCCGG
Source organism: Nerophis ophidion (assembly GCF_033978795.1). NCBI lineage: Eukaryota > Metazoa > Chordata > Actinopteri > Syngnathiformes > Syngnathidae > Nerophis > Nerophis ophidion. The sequence continues at coordinate 51,395,077 of NC_084622.1, forward strand.
CACTTACCAAAGGTATGCAGTAAATATTTGAGTGTGATGTAAGCTTGGACCTTAAATCCTACAGAATAACTCTTAATCCTTTTCCCTTCATGCAATTTCAAATTACCGGTATTGAAATCAGCCTCCTCAATTTTGAAAATGGTGACAGGGGAGGTGTCACTCGGGACGTCATGAGTTTGACCCGGCGGTAATACTAAGCATGCGCTAATTATTTTGGGAAGTGAGTTTGACCCGGCAGTAATTCAAGGCAGGCGCATACTATATTCCCTGCGGCAATTCAAGGAAATACGGTATATACACACTCATGATTTAGGGCTATATAAATAAACATTGATTGATTGATTGCTGTAACTGTATGCATGTTAGAAATAAACTAATACCTTGAAATTGGAATACTGAAGCAGAATGGGGCCTATAGCTCCAGTTAAAGACGTTAAAATCCATTTTAAATGGCAGACATTTCCATCCCCCTATCCATTTTCTACCGCTTATCACTTTTGGGGTCGCGAGGGGTGCTGGAGCCTACTTCAGTGTGTTTTGCAATGCAAGGGTTTCAAGGTATGAACTGCGTCTAAGAACCAGTTCAACTCTTAGCCCAAAGTACCACTGCATATGTAAAAAGAGGCAACTATAGTGCATTTTAGTGCTTCTTGGAGCCACACACTCTTGTCAGGGACGGAGGTGGACAAACACAGACAATTAGAGTCAGAGCTCTAAACAAAATGTCTTGTTTCCAGTCAGGCTTTCAAACGGTAAATTCCAGCATCACAGCCAGATTTTGAGACACTGAATAATATTGTGGAACATCTGAGACTTGAAAACTCTTACAATATGGGAGCTTTAGTGCATCAAGTGGAAAAAAAAGGTGGTGCATGAGCCACTGTTTTGTTCCTCTCCTGCTTCATGGTACCTGGTCAATCACCCACGGGCTGTAAAACTGTCCATTCTCAGAAGGCTGCCACCAGCGGAGGCGAGTCGCAGCCGTGCGGGCGCGCAGTGGGATCTCCAGGGCTACCAGACGAGCTTGGTTACTGCTGTTGCTGAAGAGAAATTCCTGGAGGAGACCCCATGTCAGACCTCCGTTCAGAGAGTACTGCAGCAAAACGGGCTGGGAGCGAGGGTCCGGTGCTGCCTTACCGCAGCCAAGGCGCAGGAAGAATTGAACAAACCTGCCGTCGACAGACGTTAACGCTTCAGTTTCAGAGCGACACTTTGAGGACATTGTGAAGGAATTAATCATGTTAATCTGAGCGCACCTGGCATTGGACAAGTCCAGGTCACTAGTGACCAACATGCGCAGTCCATCCTCACTGAAGAACAGGTGGTTCCCACTGGACATGATGCCACATTTTCTGGATGGTTTACCACCACTCAGCTGTCTAAAGAGGTCAACATCCACTGCTCCTCCTGAAACCCATTAAAAACACAACATTAACATGAGCAACTCAAACATAACGTTGAAACAACATGATTTTAACTAATGTTGGGTTCTGATGTTGATTTCACCTTTGAAATTTGGTCATTTCCCAACCAACAAGGTGGATCTAACATAGTGGTTCTTAACTTTGGTGGTACCAAACCCCACCAGTTTAAGTTGCGCATTCATCGAAGCCTTCTTTAGTGAAAAATTTAATGTTTTGTTATTAATTTAATCATAATTCATTATTATTAGGGGTGGGCAAATTAGTGCGTTAATTATGAGTTAACTCATCAATCTATTAACGCCGACAATTAGTTTATCGCACATTTGTGTATGTTGTTTACATGCTTTTATTTTGTTAACGCCTTTTCTTAACAAGATGGCGTCGCCCGGCGTGGAGGGGCTCTTGGTAAAGATGGAACATTTGGCAAAAATACCGGACAATTCTGCAAATTTCATGGCTGGCTTACAGCGTGGTCACTCCGGGATCACTTACGACCGCCTGACAATTCTGAATGTGGATAGATCGGGCCGTTTTGGACTGAATGAGGCGTGCTTGCTAGACCGGCTAGCTAGCATGGGAATACTTTGCCGGCTACATCCAGTGGCCTGTGAAGCAGCGGAGTATATGTGTTGTCTGTCTATTTATGAATAATGCAGACGAGGAGTGTTGGCTGAGTTCTTAACGTTTGCTTTCAGAGCGTGCATATCACAACATACAAGATGCCGTCATGGCGACACAACCTATACCGGGCTACCGCCCATGCTCGTCACTCCTGTTGCATGCTGGGTAGGGTAGTTATTTTATTCCCTGGCTCATAACATCACAATATAGTACCATGTATATGATGCGTTCAGTTTATCAAAGCACCAAGCAAACAATTGGAAAATTCCCATCATATCAATTCCTAGATATGGTCATAATTATTTTAAGTGCACTACGCAGAATAAACACAACATTAATAATATTGCTACTATGGATAATTTGATCAAAAATTCCCTAAAACAGCCCACTACCTATAATATAGGTTTTTTAAACATAAGATCCCTGATAAAAAAAATGTTTCTGCGGTTACCTCAGAAATTGCCTGTTCAGATGTTATGATTGTGGCTCAGAGATTTGTATGTAGATGATATTTATTTTCCATAACAAACAGGATAACTTAAATACCCTGGCAGTGGCAATAAGCTTAAATGTTTGTATTTACATTTTTAGAGTTGATTTTCATAAAATATGCTATTTAACTGCTACTGTTTAACAAGGACTGATTTAAATTGTGTTTGCACAACAAATGTTTTGGCGCTTTTGTTCATGTGGGAGAATATTCCAATAAAGGTGCACTACACACTACTTTTGAATTCATTATTGGGCTTTGCGTATACAATGCAGTTAATCGCGATTAATCCGAGAAATAGTGCGATTAACTTCGATTAAAATTTTTAATCGTTGCCCAGCCCTAATATATATATATATATATATATATATATATATATATATATATATATATATATATATATATACACATAAATATTCCATTCATGAATGAGTATATCTGTTCAGTCACTGTGTTCAATGGAGAAGTCTGATCTACAAAATTTGCAAGCACCATACTCCTTCCCCTTCGAGCTGTCCTGGATGAACTGAAATAATTTTTTTCTAATCATTTTGGAACTTGTAAGTGTATTTCTTCTTCTTACTCGTCGTCACCATGTCTCTTGTTCGTTCTTCTGCTTTGTCTCAGTTATGTTTTTGGACATTACTACGTGCCGTAGTTTTGAAGCAATGCATGAAGGGAATCCGGATGTTGTGTGTCAGTGTATTAACGTGCCGGCTGGAATAAACACACGCTGAGAAATAGCTCCGTGTCCGCCTACTTTATGGGTTATAGATAAACCTATGGATTACAGAGACATATATAATAGTCTCCTTTTCAGGTGAGAGAGGAAGCTAAAGGCACGCCCCCGATATTGTTATCCGGGTGGAAATCGGGCGAAATTCTGGAGAATGGTTGCCCCGGGAGATTTTCGGGAGGGGCACTGAATTTCAGGAGACTCCCGGGAAAATCTGGAGGGTTGGCAAGTATGATCTAACATTAGACATCAACGTTGTTTCAATTTACAAATAAAAGCAGATTGCAACGTTGCTTCAAAGTCAGTTTTAAAAAGTATGGATAATCAACGTTGTATCGTATCAATCTATTGTGCCTGCTGGGAACAGTTTTTCAGTGTTTATTTTCCTGTTTTAGTGTTATTTCTGTTCCAGCGCTCTTATTTCTAGTTTCCACTTCCTGTGTGCCTTCCTCATCTGCCACCGAGCGCTGGCTCTCACGCCTGCTCCGCATTGGCAATCAGGACACACCTGTCGCTGGTTGTCAATCAGAGTGTTTCTTTAAATGCCAGTGTTGTCCTTCCCTGGGGTTTGCTTTGTGTGCAGTCCATAGCTGCACTAATTTTTGCTTTGTGCTAAATCAATTATCATATCGCATGCACGCCCTTAAATACAGATCAGCAGGTACGAGAAGGTAAGAAAAGTTGCTTTTGCATAATATTACTAAACAAAACGGCACACAGCATATGTTGAAGCACAGTACAAACCATCAAGCGGTGCGGCTTCATAGCTCACCAAAGTCGAACTAAAACATTTTTGATAATTTTTGAGCGGCGTGTGTTATGGTCTATATTTTCAATGGAACATAGACAATTTTGGTGTTGTTTACTTGAGTCATATAGCAGTCTACATGTATCTCTTATGTGTGACTGCCATCTACTGGTCACACTTATCATCACACCATGTACCAAATAAAGCTTTGAGGTCGGTAAGCACAACCAAAATCATTCCGTACATTAGGCAAATCGGGTTATAAGGCGCACTGTTGAGTTTTGAGAAAATGAAAGGATTTTAAGTGCACCTTATAGTCCAAAACATATAGTATATTAAAGTGTCAGGGTGACTATGTGGGTGTTTTTTAATTTGTGGGTTGTACTTGTATAGCGCTTTTCTACCTTTTTAACCTCTAAAGGCTTAGTGTCCACATGCGTGGACAGAACCTTTTAGCTCTTATTTCTAAAATTGTGTACGCTACTGAAATGCGGTCTTATGGCCACTTATGTGGACACTTATACTGCCATCTGGTGGTGTCCCAAGAGTATAACATACAATGGAATTTGGAAAAAAAAAGTGTAAAAATAAAAATTTGCATGTCACTAAACATGAAGTACACGTTTGTGTACTTATGGACTCAGTACATCATATCAAAAGATGATTTTTAGTTGTTATTCTAAGTAGGGTCCAAAAAGCCCTAATAGCAAAGAGAAATAAAAAAAAAGCATGTAAACAGTTGGGGCCTTAAGAGGTTAAGGAACTTAAAGCGCTTTGACAGTATTTCCACATTCACACACACATTCACTCACTGATGGTAGGAGCTGCCATGCAAGGCGCTAACCAGGACCCATCAGGAGCAAGGGTGAAGTGTTTTGCTCAAGGACACAACGCACAGGACTAGGATGGTAGAAGGTGGGGATTGAACCAGGAACCCTCAGGTTGCTGGCACAGCCACTCTCCCAACCGCACCACGTCGTCCTCCTAAGGCAGTGGTTCTCAAATGGGGGTACGCGTACCCCTGGGGGTACTTGAAGGTATGCCAAGGCGTACGTGAGATTTTTTTTTTAAATATTCTAAAAAGAGCAATAATTCAAAAATAATTTATAAATATATTTATTGAATAATAATTCAACAAAATATGAATGTAAGTTCATAAAGTGTGAAAAGAAATGCAACAATGCAATATTCAGTGTTGACAGCTAGATTTTTTGTGGACATGTTCCATAAATATTGATGTTAAAGATTTCTTTTTTTGTAAAAGAAATGCTTAGAATGAAGTTGATGAATCCAGATGGATCTCTATTACAATCCCCAGAGAGGGCACTTTAAGTTGATGATTACTTCTATGTGGAGAAATCTGTATTTATGAATTTTTTCCCAAATAGTTCAAGAAAGACCACTACAAATGAGCAATATTTTGCACTGTTATACAATTTAATAAATCAGAAACTGATGACATAGTGCTGTATTTTACTTCTTTATCTTTTTTTTTTAAACCAAAAATGCTTTGCTCTGATTAGGGGGTACTTGAATTAAAAAAATGTTCACAGGGGGTACATCACTGAAAAAAGTTTGAGAACCACTGCCCTATAGGACTCTTATAATATTAAAAACATATTTAGAGGGTCGTAAACATGTTTTTTTTATCCTTTAGCTCTGGAAATATCCATCCATCCATCCATTTTTTACCGCTTATTCCCTTTTGGGGTCGCGGGGGGCGCTGGCGCCTATCTCAGCTACAATCGGGCGGGAGGCGGTGTACACCCTGGACAAGTCGCCACCTCATCGCAGGGCCAACACAGATAGACAGACAACATTCACACACTAGGGACCATTTAGTGTTGCCAATCAACCTATCCCCAGGTGCAATACTTTGGAGGTGGGAGGGGCCTATCCCCAGGTGCATGTCTTTGGAGGTGGGCGGGGCCTATCCCCAGGTGCATGTCTTTGGAGGTGGGAGGAGCCTATCCCCAGGTGCATGTCTTTGGAGGTGGGAGGGGCCTGTCCCCAGGTGCATGTCTTTGGAGGTGGGAGGGGCCTACCCCCAGGTGCATGTCCTTGGAGGTGGGAGGGGCCTATCCCCAGGTGCATGTCTTTGGAGGTGAGAGGGGCCTATCCCCAGGTGCATGTCTTTGGAGGTGGGAGGAAGCCGGAGTACCCGGAGGGAACCCACGCAGTCACGGGGAGAACATGCAAACTCCACACAGAAAGATCCCGAGCCTGGATTTGAACCCAGGACTGCATGACCTTCGTATTGTGAGGCAGACGCACTAACCCCTCTGCCACCGTGAAATATTCCATTGATAATAAAACATTTCTTCCTTACAGGAGTGCAGTTACCACTGTCAGGTCCGGAACCAATTAACAGCAATTAACAATTGGGGCGGTATAGCTCGGTTGGTAGAGTGGCCGTGCCAGCAACTTGAGGGTTGCAGGTTCAATTCCCGCTTCCGCCATCCTAGTCACTGCCGTTGTGCCCTTGGGCAAGGGACTTTAGCCACCTGCTCCCAGTGCCACCCACACTGCTTTAAATGTAACTTGATATTGGGTTTCACTATGTAAAGCGCTTTGAGTCACTAGAGAAAAGCGCTATACAAAATATAATTCACAATTCACAACAATCGTAAGAAAACGGTGTTAAAAAAACAATTTTTTTGTCGCCCGATCTACTTAAGTATGTCTGGTCATTGTCACAAGTAAATGTGCAAGCAAAGGCGGATTTTGGTCATGTCGACAAACCGCTAATGTCAGTGGGCGTGGCCTTAAATGGGTTCCACTGTAGTCATGATGTACCTTCAAAGTCCTCTTTGAGGAAGTCAGGGTTGGGGGTGTCCGGCACAGAGCAGTCACTTCCAGAGTAGGCAGGGTCACACACACAGTGGGTGCCCCCCATACAGGCTCCATGGCCGCTGCACATGTCTTGACACTGAGGGCCGATGTAAACGTTGTCTAGCGCCCATGTTGGAGGGGCGGATCCAGTTGAGAAGAAGCCCTGATACCAACGGAACCTCACAGACCTGTAGGGTGAAAATGTTGATGGCAGGAACGGATGGGAGTGACGGAGAAAAGTGGCGCTCACCCGCAGAGACGCAGCTTGCCAAAGTGTATGACCTCTCTCCTCCAGCCCTGCGTGGTGCCAGGGAAGTAGACACTGGCAGGGTGGAGCTCGGTGGAGCAGAGAGAAGATGGGTGCGGCCCACCGGCACACAAGGGCACCAGCAGGTGCCAGGTGGCGCCGAAGTCCCGCGAGAACTCCAGGCGCACCGGGTAGGCCGAGGAGCTTTCAGCTGTGCAGCCGACATTTATCTGCGGAGAAAACAACCATTGATGTCTTCAACGAGGCTTGTGATCGTTCCTGCGGGAGAGAAGACGTCAAGGATGTGTTTGTGTACCTCAAACTAAGGCTGGGCGGTCTATCGCGGGTTTGTCTCTGTGCGATATAGAAAATGACTATATTGTGATATTCAAGTACCGTATTTCCTTGAATTGCCGCCGGGGCGTTAATTAATTCAAAACCTCTTCTCACTCCGGCGCTTACCAAAGGCATGTGGTAAATTTAGGCCTGCGCTTATAAATTTGAGTGTGATGTAAGGATACCATCATGAAAAGCACATTTAATACAAAAAACGTTATTATGGTCTTACCTTTACTTATAAATTAAGTCCATGCGCAGCTCCTTCTGATCAAAAGTGAAGTGAAGTGAATTATATTTATATAGCGCTTTTTCTCTAGTGACTCAAAGCGCTTTACATGGTGAAACCCAATATCTAAGTTAGATTCAAACCAGTGTGGGTGGAGCTGGAAGCAGGTGGGTAAAGTGTCTTGCCCAAGGACACAACAGTAGTGACTAGGTTGGCAGAAGCAGGAATTGAACCTGCAACCCTCAAGTTGCTGGCACGGCCACTCTACCAACCGAGCTAAACCGCCCCAGCATCGATAACTTGTTTCTAGAAGTCTTCCTTATCTTTCTTCAGTTTTAAAAGTCTCTCTGTCTCGATGGAGATCTTCCTTTATTACCTCCTGCTTCGATTGAAAGTCCAATTTAGAAAACTGTTTTATTTTAAATATGCAATCCTCCATGTTAAAAGTGCAAGCGAGAGGAAAAAATAAACGATTGCTGCTCACTCTTGCTGCTTGTTGTCACTTCTTCTGCAGCCGAGTAGTCGCAAGAAGGATCACTAGTGCCCTCTTCCACCAGGAGCCGGGAGTCATTTAATGACTCATATTTGACACACGCAGCTACGGTATATTAATAAAACGTAGCTGCTTACTGTTCTTTTTAGCATATTCAATAGCTTGGACCTTAAATCCTACAGAATAGCTCTTGATCTTCTTCCCTTTATGCAATTTCAAATGATTGAAATCAGCCTCCTCCATTTTGAAAATGATGACAGGTGAAGTGTCACTCGTGATGTGACGAGTTTGACCCGGCGGAAATTCTAGACATGCGCTAATAAAAATATTATTTTGCGAAACGTGTTTGACCCGGCAGTAATTCTAGGCAGGCGCATACTATATACCCGGCGGCAATTCAAGGAAATACGGAATACGTTCTCACGCAGTTGTTTTTAGCTGCGGGAATTACACTGCAGGCTCTTCCCACTCCTTCTTGTGTCTCCTTCTCACAGAGTGTAAGCGCACCTTCTTACACACGTCACATTCTGTCAGGTCATACGTCACATACGTATACGCCCTCGCCAGGCAGAGAGGTAGCGGCATGGGTAACGTTAGCTGAGATGCTAGTGGAGCCGTGCGAGTGGTAATATGAGAGAAAGAAGGTAAGAATCTGGTAACAAATGAAGGAAGAATTAATTCCCAAGAAAAACAGCAGGGGGTCCATCGTCTGGCGGTGGTTCGGCTTCAAGCGGGAATATGTCGAATAGATAACTTTAATTTATCAAGTGTGGCGCACAAGCGTTGTTACCAAAAGTAGCATTACTGCTAATTGGTAGCATCATTGAAAAGTCACCTTCTAATAACTGTTTAATAAATACACTTTTAGTTGTGATTTCCCTCTCTGCATGAAAGTTTAAAAGTAGCATATATGAATGCAGTATGAAGAAGAATGTTTGAATGTAGACACATAGAATCATCATACTGCTGTGATTATATGCATCAAGTGTTCATTCAAGGCTAAGGCAAAATATGGAGATATATATGCTGTATTGTCACATGGCTTAAAAATATCCAGATATTAATAAAAGGCCGTATCTTCCTACTTCAAACTGGATGATGGTGTTCTCATTGACGTCAATGTCCCTGGTGGTGATGGAGTGCTCCCCCAGCTCGCTGGAGACAAACACCATGGCTGACTCATCCTCCTCTCTGCAGCAGAAACAACAAGATTAGTCAAGGTTGCAAACATCCGTTTACAAGATGATATCACCACCACGGGGATCACTAATTACAAACTAAATATGCAAAGCGAGACTTTGTCTTTGTAAAGATTCAAAGTTAAACTGGGTTCTTACAAGCCGGTCTTCTGGTAGGGGCAGTACAGGCCCGTGTTGCCCGCCGGGTAGAAGAGCCAGTTGGACTCATTGGGGCCCTCGTCAAAGCTGTCCACAACCACCGGGGGGTTGTGTGAGGAGCTGCCATCCATGATGAGGTCGTCAATCACCCACACCTCTTCCTTCTTACCTGAAGAACACAAACATGCCTCCGTTACAACACATCACTAATTGGGCTTTAAAATGGTCGCTTTTCAAGTTCTGGGTTTTGTGTGATTCTGCGTCGGCCCCCTGGCTAAGTTAGGGGCCTAAGCAGGATTCAATTTGAATCCTCCTTAACAACAGTTTTTATACTTTCCAACTGTTGTTGGAATTGGGGGTTAAATCACCATAAATGATTCCCGGGCGCGGCACCGCTGCTGCTCACTGCTGCTCACTGCTCCCCTCACCTCCCAGGGGGCGATCAAGGGTGATGGGTCAAATGCAAAGAATAATTTCGCCACACCTAGTGTGTGTGTGACAATCATTGGTACTTTAACTTTAACTAGACCTTTGTGCAAGTTTAAGATTGACAGTACACACTCAGTCTTAGGATCCAAAAGTTTAATAAGTCAGCAATATATTGATATTTTCTTTTACTTTCAATGCTGGAAATCTTTTAATACCTTCAGATCTAACCATTGATATAACATTTTATTATTTTTAATGTTTTTTTTAATGTTGTTTAACCATTTGGTCAAAAATACGTTTCTTTACAATGGTAAAATGCTATCGCTTTTACCATTATATTCGTACATATAAGGGATGCACCGATTAATCGGTAACCGAATATATTCCGCCGAATATGGCAAAAAAAGCCACATTCGGCCTTCGGTGGAATGAGTTAAAAGCAAGGCCGAATAGTGGCGTGTGACGCAAAGACGCAATTTTTTGACGCGGTGACGCAATCAACCAACGTGCAGTGTTAAATTTAAATAGTTTTATACATAGTTAGTTTCCTTCTTTTTATTCTGAAGCTGAAGTACTGTCATTGACAAATCTGTTCTGGCCTGGGATATGTTGTGTACCTGTATAAGTGTATGAGGTTACAAGCACACACTCATTGAGATTTAGTGGGGCCTCTGTTTACATTATTAGCCTGTTGTGTAGGCTACCTGTATAAGTGTATGAGGTTACAAGCACACACTTAATTGAGATTTACTTGAGCCTTCTGTTTACATTATTAGCATATCTACTGTGGCTAAGCAGACTTTTGCCAAAAGGACAATAATTCATTTGTTGTGGGTTTATCCACTTTAAAGCATTTTTTTTTTTTTTTGGAATGCATGTTTTGTTTGAAGGCCTAATATAAATGAAAAACTGTGCTTTTTTTGAAAAGCAAAGGCTACTGGAATATTAAAAAATGTCAATATTCAATAAAAATTAACCTTATTTGAAAAACATGTTTAAAAATGTATTCTAGGCTATTTATGCAATATAAAAAAGTTGTGAAAAACTGCATTTATTATTCAGTATTCGGCCTTCGGCCAAGCGCTCAAATTTTATTCGGTTTCGGCTTCGGCCACAAATTTTCATTTCGGTGCATCCCTAGTACATATCATATTTGCTGATGTTGTTCTATTGTTGTTGTTGTTGTGTTTGCTGTTGTTTTTGTCTCTCTGTCTTATCCCCATCTTATCCCCACATTTTCCCTCTCTGTCTTCCTCTTTTTCTCTTTCCATCCCCTCCTGCTCCGGCCCGGCTGCACCAAATGATAATATAAATACATTTAATAAAGTCTAATACAAATAAGGCAACAAGAGAAGTATCCTTCACTTCTCTTCTGTAAAGTAAATCTGAACAGCCGATACGGGCATCTACATCAACTATATGATTTGCCTGAGAAGCTGGACAGGACAAAAAAATGCAAAATTTCCAATATTTGTAAAAATCATTTGCAGAGTGGAATATTTGAGTTTGGGTCAAAAGGCCTGAATTGGTCAATAATTCATGACAACATTGATTTTGATACAGTACACACGCTAACGAAAAAATATTTATACAGGGTCGACTGAGCTAGAATGAGAGAAAAAGTGGGCAATACTTGGTTGAGTTTGAGTTTACACAAGTCTTTTATAAATATTTGCATTGTTATATACAGTACAAGCCAGAAGATAGGACACACCTTCTTTTCATTCAATAACTTTTCTTTATTTTGATGACTATTTACGTTGTAGATTGTCACTGAAGGCATCAAAACCGCCTCGGACTCGACCCCGAGCTAAATGAGCCCGCCCTGTGCTAGGCTAAGTGAGCATGGTGTCGCTGGTTAGATGGTGACTTTAACACCGTAGCTCACATAGCTGTGCTAGTTTTGTTGGGTTGTCCCTTATCAAATGGACTCCAATAAACAAATAAACAGAGAACTATTTACCACTGTTGTACGGTTGCCATAGTCTGAAGCGGGTGGCGTTGGTCTGAGCGCTGGCAGGCAGTGGCAGGTGGAGGAACAGAGTGTCCGTGGAAGCCGGGAAGTAAAACTCATCCAAAAGTAGCCAGCTGATTCCCCCGTTCACGGAATACTGGAGCAGCACTGAGTGGGAGCGCTCAGGCACACCTAGAAAATCCCACAGCAACATCCATCAATCAATGTTTACTTGTATAGAACTAAATCACGTGTCTCAAAGGGCTGCACAAGCCAAAATGACATCCTCGGCTCAAATCCCACATCAGGGCAAGGAAAAACTCAACCTAATGGGATAAGATGACAATTAACGTGAAACCCATTTATAGTTAAAGGACTCTAGATGTCCAAAATTTAACTAACAAGTTCTTTTAATGTATTTTTTGCTCCTGTAAAAGTCATTTTTCAAATGATCAATTAGTTTTTAAGGAATCGGTAAATAATTAACTGGGCTTGGAACGCCTATTTTTCATCCCCAGACTCGATATGTCACCCCGCCCTTGGTGCGACATTGAACAGAACTGAAGCCCTTTTCCTGGCATAGACAGTGTGATGTAAGCCTGCTCCGTGAATACTTTAAACCTCTATGGTTCACATTATGTGCAAAAAATAAATAAGAGAGGTATCCTACACTTCTCTTTTGTGAAGTGAATCTGAACAGTCGACATGGGCATCTACAACAACTATATCATTTGCCTGAGAAGCTGGACAGGACAAAAAAAACAAAACAAAACACAAAGGGCATCCTAAATGTGCTGAAAGTTGTTATAAAACAAGCCAAAAATCACTACTGCGTCTATTTAAGGGTTATTTTATTTTTAATTTAGGTCAAGAACTGTAAAATGCGTGTTGCATTTGAATGTAATATAACAAGTAGGGCTTTGGCGATGTATGGAATATACTCGATATATCGCGGGTTTGTCTCTGTGCGATATAGAAAATTACTATATCGTGATAGAATAGAATAGAAAAGAAAGTACTTTATTGATCCCTAAGGGAAATTCAGCACCATTAATATATTGTAATAATAAATAATATTATATTATTTATTATTATCACAATAAATGATAATAATAAATAACATAATATATAACATATAATATATGAATAATATAAATATATTCTACATTTAAGTGCAGTCAAGGAACATATGCATTATACAGTCTGATGGCTGTCGGTATGAAGGACCTCCGGTGTTATTCCGTGTTGCATTTTGGGAGTCTGAGCCTTCCACTGAACGTGCTCATTCGCTCCGCAAAGTCCGAGTGTAGTGGGTGGGAGGTGTTGTCCATAATGACTAGGAGTTTTGCTAGACTTCTCCTCTCTGACACCACCACCAGAGAGTCCAGCTCCACTCCCACCACGTTACTGGCCTTCTCTAGCAACTCGTCCAGTCTGTTTGTGTCCCTCACTCTCAACCCGCTGCCCCAGCAAGCCACGGCGTACAAGAAGGCGCTCGCCACCACCAACTCGTAGAACATCTTCAACATCTTTGTTCAGACGTTGAAGGATCCTAGCCTCCTGAGGAAGTAGAGGCGGCTCTGTTCCTTCTTGTTCCTTCGTGTTTTGACCCATTCAGCTTGTTGTCCTTGTGTACTCCCAGGTATTTATAATCCTCTACCATGTCCACATCCACCCCCCTGATGGAAAGAGGGGTCGCCAGAGTACTCCTCCTCCTTCCCAGGTCCACAACCAGCTCCTTGGTCTTCGCCACATTGAGCTGGAGGTGGTTCTTTCCACACCATGTTACAAAGTCCTCCACCAGTGTCCTGTATTCCTCGTCATCACCATCCTCAATACACCCCACTATCGCAGAGTCATCAGAAAACTTCTGAAGGTGGCATGACTCTGACTGATAGTGGAAATGGGTGGTGTAAATGGTGAAGAGGAAGGGGGAGAGGACGGTACCCTCCGGGGCCCCGGTGTTGCTGACCAGCCTGTCAGACACACAGTCCTGCAGTCGCACGTACTGTGGTCTGTCAGGTAATCTACAACCCAGGACACCAAGGGGGCCTCCACCTGCATCTTCTCCAACTTCACACCCAGTAGCCCAGGCCGTATGGTATTGAAAGCACTGGAGAAGTCAAAAAACATGACCCTCACACTGCTTGCAGGCTTGTCCAGGTGGGGGTGGGCTGGGTTCTGCAGGTAGCTGACTGAGTCCTCCACTCCCAGTCAGGGCTGGTAGGCGAATTGGAGTGGGTCCAGGTGGGGCTTGTTCCAGGACCATATGTATATATAAATATATATTCAAGTATAATATTATGTAGTTCATTTTTATTTGACAGTTATTGAAATATCTTGTGTGACATCATGCACAAAAGTGCACTTTATTTGTTTTAAACTATTGTAGTGGCGTTCTGTACAAAAAGTGCACTTTAGTTTAGTGTTTTGATGTCATCTTAGTGACATCATGCACAAAAGTGCACTAATAGCTTGTTTTAAAATGTCTCTGACAAGACAATCTTGCACTTTCTGTTTTGAAATGACGTGAATGTTTGTGCCACTGCTTAATAACTGTTTCATAAATACACTTTTAGTTGTGATTTACCTCTCTGCATGAAAGTTTAAAAGTAGCATATATGAATGCAGTATGAAGAAGAATGTTTGAATGTAGACACATAGAATCATCATACTGCTGTGATTATATGCATCAAGTGTTCATTCAAGGCTAAGGCAAAATATGGAGATATATATGGTGACATGGCCTAAAAATATGGAGATATTTAAAAAAAGGCCATATTGCCCAGCCTTACCAACAAGACAAATATTCACTAACCTTTTGTAATGAACTTGAAGGAAAACTGAATGTAGACAGTGTTTGTACAATCCAGATCTCTCGACACAATCATACGCAAGCCGTCCTGCAAAGAGGTACAGTTTTTCAGAACAAGAAAAGCATTTTCGATATAAAACTACTCCTCGAGAGACTTGAAAGACACCAACCCCTTTAAATATGAGGGCAGTTCCAGATTTAAGAGGCTCTCCATTCATTGTCCCCCTTTCAGCTCCATAAACCTCAGGCCACGTGTCCTGCTGCAGGTGCTCATTGAAGTCCTCCCTCAGTATGGACGGGAGAGGTGCGGAAGGCACGCAGTGTGCACCCTCGTAACCTTTATCACACCTTGGGGAGGGGGGGAGGAGAGTGCGATAACATCAGCGTGTAAAACATAATCCAACAGTCGTGTTTGACCTACACGCAGCGTCCGTTGTCACACAGGCCGTGACCGGAGCACATCCACGGGCAACCAGGAGCCAGTAAAACGTTGTCCAGAGCCCAGCCCTCAGCCCCTGGTGTGAAATGTGTTTGGATCCAGCGGAATCGAGTTCTTGGAGAACTGAAGTATTAACAGATTTATTTTAGTTTGAGCAAATAAATAGTGTATAGTCACAAACCCTGTTTCCATATGAGTTGGGAAATGGTGTTAGATGTAAATATAAACAGAATACAATGATTTGCAAATCCTTTTCAACCCATATTCAGTTGAATATGCTACAAAGACTACATATTTCATGTTCAAATTCATAAACTTTATTTAATTTTTTTGCAAATAATAATAATTAACTTAGAATTTCATGGCTGCAATTCATGCCAAAGTAGTTGGGAAAGGGCATGTTCACCACTGTGTTACGTCACCTTTTCTTTTAACAACACTGAAACGTTTGGGAACTGAGGAAACTAATTGTTGAAGCTTTGAAAGTGGAATTCTTTCCCATTCTTGTTTTATGTAAAGCTTCAGTCGTTCAACAGTCCGGGGTCTCCGCTGTCGTATTTTACGCTTCATAATGCGCCACACATTTTCCATGGGAGACAGGTCCGGACTGCAGGCGGGCCAAGAAAGTACTCGCATTCTTTTTTACGAACACGTGCTGAATGTGGCTTGGCGATGTCTTGCTGAAATAAGCAGGGGCGTCCATGAGAAAAACGGCGCTTAGATGGCAGTATATGTTGTTCCAAAACCTGTATGTACCTTTTAGCATTAATGGTGCCTTCACACATGCTGCCTTTTGAGCTTTGCGTCGAAAACAGTCTGGATGGTTCGCTTCCCCTTTGGTCCGGATGACACCATGTCGAATATTCCCCCCAAAATTTGAAATGTGGACTTGTCAGACCACAGAACACTTTTCTACTTTGCATCAGTCCATCTTAGATGATCTTTGGCCCAGAGAAGCCGGCGGCATTTCTGGATGTTGTTGATAAATGTCTTTCGCTTTGCATAGCAGAGCTTTAACTTGCACTTACAGATGTAGCGACCAACTGTATTTAGTGACAGTGGTTTTCTGAAGTGTTCCTGAGCCCATGTGGTGATATCCTTTAGAGATTGATGTCAGTTTTTTGATACAGTGCCGTCTGAGGGATCTAAGGTCACGGTCACTCAATGTTGGTTTCCGGCCATGCCGCTTACATGGAGTGATTTCTCCAGATTCTCTGAACCTTTTGATGATATTATGGAGCGTAGATGTTGAAATCCCTAAATTTCTTGCAATTGCACTTTGAGAAACGTTGTTCTTAAACTGTTTGACTATTTGCTCACGCAGTTGTGGACAAAGGGGTGTACCTCGCCCCATCCTTTCTTGTGAAAGACTGAGCATTTTTTCGGGAAGCTGTTTTTATAGCCAATCATGGCACCCACCTGTTCCCAATTAGCCTGCACACCTGTGGGTTGTTCCAAATAAGTGTTTGATGAGCATTCCTCAACTTTATCAGTATTTATTGCCACCTTTTCCAACTTCTTTGTCACGTGTTGCTGGCATCAAATTCTAAAGTTAATGATTATTTGCAAAAGTAAAATGTTTATGAGTTTGAACATCAAATATGTTGTCTTTGTAGCATATTCAACTGAATATGGGTTAAAAAATGATTAGCAAATCATTGTATTCTGTTTATATTTACATCTAACACAATTTCCCAACTCCTATGGAAACGGGGTTTGTAATTTGGGAGTTCCTCAAGTATGTGCATACTTAGCAGAGCTTGGCAGGTACACAGTGATCCTCCTCCAGTGTTTGTACTGGGTGGACGTATAGATGGAGCTCTGAGTATAAGCAGCACAACCGATGGCTGGGGGGACACACTCTGGGGTGATGAGGGACCAGCGGCGCCCGCAGTCCACGGAGTACTCCAGCCGCACGCCGTGGGAGAAGGAAGTGGACTTGCTGCATCCCATACTCAGTTCAAACTGCAAGAAGGACGAGCCCGACACCTCGAAGTCCCAGCTCTCCGCATACCTCGGCTTCTCTGCAATGCATAGAAACACACCAGGGTCCAAAAGTGTGACCGTAACACCTCAGTATTTTGCATTTTATGCAGTATGTGCCATGTTGTATAAAATATTAAATATACTTGTCAAATAAAACCTCTTTTTTAACGAATATTTAGGCCAATTAGACAACTGTATTTTAATGTTGGTCATTAGGTGGTACTTGGAGATGTTTTCTGAGTTGATACACTGCAAAAACTGGAATCTAAGTAAGATTAAATATCTCAAATAAGGTGATATTTCAGAATCGGAATCAGAGTAGTTTTTAGTGCCATTCTTAGAGATGTGGTTTAGAAATAGGAATTTTTCTTGGTGCAAACGTGCAAGATAAAAGACATAAGACAGAATAGGTAATAAGATGAGCTGTAAGTGAGCTATATTTGCTTATTTTCTGGCTGATAAGATACTTCTTCTCACTAAGCAGATTTCATGTTAGGGTGTTTTACTCGTTTTAAGTGTTCTGGTCCTAAATGATCTCAATAAGATATTACAGCTTGTTGCTGAGATTTGATGACTTATATTGAGTAAAACATGCTTGAAACTAAAATATCAACTGTTGCAAAGTATAAAACTGCTTTTTCAAAGTAAGAAGCATGGAAAAAAAAAATCATGACTTTGACACAATCGTGTCTCATGATTAAAACAGATGACAGCCAAATGGACTTGGCTGTTTTATTTTGAATGAAACAATAGAACGTACGTTGTACTCCTATAGTAGTACAGTTGGCACAGTACAGCAAACTAACAGTTAATATTTACACTACAGGCTCTCCTCGCTCTTTCCTGTCTCTCCTTCTCACTTCACGGAAAGCGCACCTTCTTACATATGTCACATACGTATACGCACTCGCGGAGCAAAGAGGTCGCAGCATGGGTAACGTTAGCTGTGATGCTAGAGGAGCCGTGCGAGTGGTAATAACAGAGAGAGAAGGTGCGAATCTGGTAACAAATGAAGGAAGAATTAATTCCCAAGAAAACCGGTGGTTTGGCTTCAAGCGGGAATATGTCGAACAGACAACCGTAATAAGTCAAGCATGTGGCACAAGCGTTGCTAGAAAAAGTAGCATTCATGCTAATAAGTAGCATCATTTGAAAAGTCACCTGCTAGAGAATGAAGAGTGCTTACGCCGCATTTCAACATCTCTGTTTGGTGCCACACACCCACACCATCAAAATGCCGAGGCAAACATTTCCACATCAACACCGTATGAAAAAAAATGTAATTTAATAACGTCCGTAGTAACCTACCACATAGTGAGGGACCAACATTATTTGAAGTCCTTTTATGCTGCTCATTTTTATCCATCCATCCATCCATTTTTTACCGCTTATTCCCTTTCGGGGTCGCGGGGGGCGCTGGCGCCTATCTCAGCTACAATCGGGTGAAAGGCGGGGTACACCCTGGACAAGTTGCCACCTCATCGCAGGGCCAACACAGACAGACAGACAACATTCACACACTAGGGACCATTTAGTGTTGCCAATCAACCTATCCCCAGGTGCACGTCTTTGGAGGTGGGAGGGGCCTATCCCCAGGTCCATGTCTTTGGAAGTGGGAGGAAGCCGGAGTACCCGGAGGGAACCCACGCAGTCACGGGGAGAACATGTCTCTGACATTCTTGCACTTTCTGCTTTGGAAATGAAATGAATGTTTGTGCCACTGCTTAATAACTGTTTCATAAATACACTTTTAGTTGTGATTTCCCTCTCTGCATGAAAGTTTAAAAGTAGCATATATGAATGCAGTATGAAGAAGAATGTTTGAATGTAGACACCTAGAATCATCACACTGCTGTGATTATATGCATCAAGTGTTCATTCAAGGCTAAGGCAAAATATGGAAAAATGTATCGCGATATGGCCTAAAAATATCGAGATATTAAAAAAAGCCATATCGCCCATTCCTACTTCAAAGCTTTAACAGATCTGTGCTAAATACCCAACCAGAAAATATGGTAACAAAAGTAATCTACTGTACAAAGACTCTCATCAAACCTGACAAACAAAGCATCTTGTGCTGCAAACAGCCTCTTTTTGTCTTTAAATGTGCTGCCAAATAACTCCTGCTGTGCACTCCCAAAGTATAATCCCACTTGAAAGCATTATTTACAGAACGTGAACGTGCTCACAGCATGGTGCTCTCATAAAAACAGGCAGGATGTTCAATCACGTTTGCCCTCATTTATTCCTGGCGCCACAGTAAATGGGCGATTGAGTTTCAGCCTTTTGTGAGTTATGTTGTTCCTCAGCTATTCTTCTGCTCTGGTCTATTCAGCTCTGGGCCGTAGAAATAAAAAAAATGTAATTGAAATTCCCCGTCATGTAGTATGTCTGAGTGACTCACTATCGATGGCCTCGGAGTTGAAGGTCAGGACAGTGTCCAGGGACAGACAGTCCACGGTCACCTCCCCGCCCTGAATGCGGTACCAGTTGTGCCTCAGAGGCGTTGTGCCATCAAACTTGTCATGGAAACCAGTTCTGGAGCTGTCATTCATACCAATTAGGACATCATCCAGAGCCCACTGGGCTGAGTGTTTCCCTGAAAACGAGAAAAAACACGAAAATGAATCAACTTGTACTTTTGATATTTTCCCATATTCTCATACGTATCGCGCTGACCTTGTTGAGGCTGCCACCATCGAAAGACGGTGTAAGGGGATTTGGCATGAGGTGGCAGCTCGATGGTCACCACTTGGGACTCCAGGAAGGAGCTGAAGTCCAACTCCCGCAGGAACTGCCACTGGACTCCGTTGTTGGTGGAGAACTGCACGAGGACACCTGGGACAAACAGCACAGGAACATCGGAATAGAGTAATCCACACCCCACAGGTCAAGGCCAGGACTCTGATCAAGACTGTGCCATGCAAACGTCTTAGACCAGGCCTAGGCAATTATTTTGACTCAGGGGGTAACAACCACAGGATCCTCAGAAACTTCTAGTCATGCACAACAGAGTGTCATGACTGGAAAGTTCACCTCCTGGTTAGGGAATAGCACCACAACGGACTGCAGAGAGTGACCAGATCACCTGAGCGCACCATCGGAGGTGTGCTCCCAACCATCTGCAATGTGTACACCAGGCACCGTAGACCCAAGGCCAAGATAGTGAGGGACTCTAGCCACCCAAGCAACTGCCTCTTCTCACTGCTGCAGTCAGGCAAGAACTATCGGAGTCTCATGGCCAACACGGAGAGACTCAGGAGGAGCTTCTATCCCATACGTGCCAACCTTGAGACCTCAGATTTCGGGAAGTGGGGGGCGTGGTCGGGGGTTGGGCGAGGGGCGTGGTTAAGAGGGGAGGAGTATATTTACAGCTATCCATCCATCCATTTTCTACCGCTTATTCCCTTTGGTGTTGCGAGGGGCGCTGATGCCTATCTCAGCTACAATCGGGCGGAAGGCGGAGTACACCCTGGACAAGTCGCCACCTCATCGCAGTATGTGTAGAAATCTTTACTTATAATTGAATCATTTGTTTATTTTTATTGTTGTATCTTTTTTTCCAAGTAGTTCAAGAAAGACCACTACAAATGAGCAATATTTTGCACTGTTATACAATTTAATAAATCAGAAACTGATGACATAGTGCTGTATTTTACTTCTTTATCTTTTTTTTTTCACCCAAAAATGCTTTGTTCTGATTAGGGGGTACATGAATTAAAAAAAATGTTCACAGGGGGTACATTTCTGAAAAAGGGTTGAGAACCACTGCTCTAAAAGCCGTAGATGTTTTTGTCACATATGCATGCACAGTAGATGGCAGTATTGTCCTGTTTAAGAGTGTCACAACGTTGCTGTTTACGGCAGACAAACTGCTTTACGGTACAGGAAAACGTGACTGCTGTTGTTGTGTGTTTTTGCCGCGCTAGGAGGATGTTAATGAAACTGCCTAACAATTAACCCACATAAGAAACCAAGAACTTGCCCTTGATCATTCTACAGTTATAACGTCATTGGGCGGACACCCTGTTTATATTGTGGGAAAGCGGACGTGAAAACAGGCTGTCTTCACTCAGGTCCGCCTGAATTTCGGGAAATTTTCGGGAGAAAATTTATGCAAGGAGGTTGTTTTTTTTCTTTTTTTCTTTGTCATGAAAAAGGGACATTTTTGTCATGAAAAAGGGAGGTTTTTGTGGTTGGTGCACAAATTGTAAGTGTATATTGTGTTTTATGTTGGTGCCTCGTCTGAGCTGCTGTGACTTACATACCATAGTAACTAATTAGATGACCATAGTAACTCATTAGATGACCATAGAAACTAATTAGATGACCATAGAAACTAATTAGATGACCATAGTAACTAATTAGATGACCATAGTAACTCATTAGATGACCATAGAAACTAATTAGATGACCATAGTAACTATTTAGATGACCATAGAAACTAATTAGATGACCATAGAAACTAATTAGATGACCATAGTAACTATTTAGATGACCATAGAAACTCATTAGATGACCATATAAACTAATTAGATGACCATAGTAACTAATTGGATGACCATAATAACTCATTAGATGACCATAGTAACTATTTAGATGACCATATAAACTAATTAGATGACCATAGTAACTAACTAGATGACCATAGAAACTAATTAGATGACCATAGAAACTAATTAGATGACCATAGTAACTATTTAGATGACCATAGAAACTCATTAGATGACCATATAAACTAATTAGATGACCATAGTAACTAATTGGATGACCATAATAACTCATTAGATGACCATAGTAACTATTTAGATGACCATATAAACTAATTAGATGACCATAGTAACTAATTAGATGACCATAGTAACTAATTAGATGACCATAGTAACTAATTAGATGACCATAGTAACTCATTAGATGACCATAGAAACTAATTAGATGACCATAGTAACTATTTAGATGACCATAAAAACTAATTAGATGACCATAGAAACTAATTAGATGACCATAGTAACTATTTAGATGACCATAGAAACTAATTAGATGACCATAGAAACTAATTAGATGACCATAGAAACTAATTGGATGACCATAATAACTCATTAGATGACCATAGTAACTATTTAGATGACCATATAAACTAATTAGATGACCATAGAAACTAATTAGATGACCATAGTAACTAATTAGATGACCATAGTAACTCATTAGATGACCATAGTAACTATTTAGATGACCATAGAAACTAATTAGATGACCATAGTAACTAATTAGATGAATATAGTAACTCATTAGATGACCATAGTAACTATTTAGATGACCATAGTAACTAATTAGATGACCATAGTAACTAATTAGATGACTATAGTAACTAATTAGATGACCATAGAAACTAATTAGATGACCATAGTAACTAATCAGATGACCATAGTAACTAATTAGATGACCATAGTAACTGATTGGATGACCATAGTAACTAATTAGATGACCATAGTAACTAATTAGATGACCATAGAAACTAATTAGATGACCATAGTAACTAATTCATTAATTAATAAAAAATTATTCTGTGGCCCGGTGGTTGGGGACCACTGCTGTAAAGAACAAAATTTATTATTATTGCCGTATAAAAACTCCCTAAATTTTTCAGTAAAATCTATTGGTCATTTTCATAGCGTACAATTTGATGGATAACTTGCTTCAAAATTATGAATTAAGCAGATATTTACGTATTTATCTGGATTTTGACCAAAAAAAAGTTAGATAATATATGTTGTAATATTGCACACTATTTTGTTTCCCTGTCAAACTAGAAAAAAAAAGCAAATACCTTTAATAACAAAATAAAGAAAATGTAAGATATTTTATTGACATTATTTCCAGGCTTTTGTGGGTGATATAAAATGACGTGGAAGGCCAGCGAGGCTTGAGTTTGACAGCTGTGTCATGTTTAAAACAAAAGTTGTATTAAATGATACCTTCATTGCGGGAGCGGGGTCTGGTGCAAGTGGGTCCCAAGCTTTTGCTGCCGATTCGAATGTAGAATTGTACCAACCTGGACATTCATGAAATACAAAGTTAAATCTTAATGGCGTGCATAACTTTGATGAGCAAAAGTGCGTTCGCCCACCGAGTGTTGGTGGTGTCGAGGGGCACGGTGCGGGCCTCCCTCCATCCAGGACTACTGAAGTAAAGTGCCTTGCCTTCGCTGATGATGCCACACCCACCTCCTATTTGTCCTCCACTCAAGCCCTGCCAGAGTGGACTTAACTTGCCCTCAAAGCCCTCCGTCAGCTCAGTGGGCGTGGCCACAGAGGGTACACAGCTGTCCTGCTCCACTATGACAATCCCAACATGAGCTTTTATTACTAACAGTCTGTGTTTCCGTGTCTGGTCATCATTGGCTATACCTGTGTATCCCATGTCACAGAAGCAGACTCCGGAGATGCAATCTCCATGCCCGCCGCAGTGGTTCGGGCAAGGCTCGGAGATGTACACGCCGTCCAACGCAAAAGGTGGGGCATCTCTGTAAATGCTGCTCTCCTGGAACCAGCGGAACCGAGTTTTGCTGTGGAAAAAAATGAAGACATTTTTAACTAATTGATTGTATGTGTCAGTCTAAAACAGGGGTCAACAAACTACTAAAGAAAAACACTTTTCCACTTTGCATCAGATGAGCTCGGACCCAGCGAAGCCGGCAGCGTTTCTGGGTGTTGTTGATAAACGGCTTTTGCTTTGCATAGTAGAGTTTTAACTTGCGCGTTTGTTAAAGTGGTGACCCTCGCACAATCCTTGTTTGGGAATCACTGGAAGGACAAGTATAAGATCACGGATATAAGCACCCAAAATAAGTTTCCTCCGCTGGGTGGCAGGTCTCTCCCTTAGAGATAGGGTGAGAAGCTCTGCCATCTGGGAGGAACTCAAAGTAAAGCTGTTGCTCCTCCACATCGAAAGAAGCCAGATGAGGTGGTTTGAGCATCTGGTCAGGATGCCACCCGAACGCCTCCCTAGGGAGGTGTTTAGGGCACGTCCAACTGGTAGGATGCCAGGGGGAAGACCCAGGACACGTTGGGAAGACTATGGCCTGGGATCCCCTTGGAAAAACTGGATGAAATGGCTGGGGAGAGGAGAGTCTGGACTTCCCTGCTTAGGCTGCTGCCCCCGCAACCCGACCTCGGATAAACGGAAGAAGTGAAGTGAAGTGAATTATATAGCGCTTTTTCTCTAGTGACTCAAAGCACTTTACATAGTGAAACCCAATACCTAAGTTACATTCAAACCAGTGTGGGTGGCACTGGGAGCAGGTGGGTAAAGTGTCTTGCCCAAGGACACAACGGCAGTGACTAGGATGGCGGAAGCGGGAATCGAACCTGCAACCCCCAAGTTGCTGGCACAGCCGCTCTACCAACCGAGCTAAACCGCCCCCAAGAGGATGGATGGATGGATGAGCATTTCATGGAAGTTGCTTTTATACCCAATCTTGGCAACCAATTGTTTTCAATTAGCCTGTTCTCATGTGAGGTGTTCAAAATAAATGTTTGATGAGCATTCCTCAACTTTCTCAGTCTTTTTTGCCACTTGTGTCAGCTTTTTTGAAACATGTTGCAGGCGTCAAATTCCAAATGAGCTAATATTTCCAGTTTGAACGTTAGATATCTTGTCTCTGCTGTCTATTCAATTGAATATAGGTTGCAAAGGATTTGCAAATCATTGTATTCTGTTTTTATTTACCATTTACACAACGTGCCAACTTTACTAGTTTTGGGTTGTGTAGTTGCAGATGCTAAAAGTACTGGCTCCTTGCAGATAAAACTGCATGGCTGTTACCATAGCTACCTGGCTGCAACATTGCGTGGAATGACCACAGTGACCCGGGTCCACTCTTCATAATCGCCAGTGTTGTATATGCTGGGTTCCCGCAGCTCACGACCGCTGCCTTCGCAGTTGCCCGCTCCTGGACTTCCAGGGTAACAGCCCTCCCTCACCAAAGCCCAGGTGCGACCAGCGTCATGAGAGTACTGCAGCAACACCGGGGCGGATGCACTGAACTCTGACTCGCAGCCGATGTTCAACTGGTGGAGAAAAGACAAAGGACAAGTACAATAGTGTGCATGAAGACACACTGAGCACACGGTTTGGTGACTTTCACTGCCGGCACCTTAAACTGGAGAGTGTATCCAGGACGCAATGCAAGATCCCTGGTGACCGCCACCCTGTCCCCGTCAGAGCGCCCAAACACCATGGAAGAAGCCGTTGGGGCACAGAAGCTGTTGTTGGTGTCCCTCTCCATGCCTTCATTGCCGAGCATCAGCCACACACTCATCTGGTTCAGCGGGTAGTCGAAAGCTGGCTTCTCATAGAAGTTCTGAGAGGAAAAGGATTTTACAGCCAGTCAACATAAGCATGCCTTGGACCCAGAGTGTCAACCTGCTTATCATTGAGGGCTACAAATGAAGTCATGGCTGCCCTCATAGACATACTTGCCAACCTTGAGACCTCCGATTTCGGGAGGTGGGGGGTGGTGTGTGTGTGGGGGGGTTGCGTGGTCAAGAAACACTTGACTTTCAGTTAATTCTAGCTATGTATATCTATATATATATATATATATATATATATATATATATGAGAAATACTTGAATTTCAGTGTTCATTTATTTACACATATACACACGCATTACACTCATCTACTCATTGTTGAGTTAAGGGTTGAATTGTCCATCTATCCATCCATCCATCTTCTTCCGCTTATCCGAGGTCGGGTCGCGGGGGCAACAGCATAAGCAGGGAAACCCAGACTTCCCTCTCCCCAGCCACTTCGTCTAGCTCTTACCGGGGGATTCCGAGTCGTTCCCAGGCCAGCCGGGAGACATAGTCTTCCCAACGTGTCCTGGGTCTTCCCCGTGGCCTCCTACCGGTTGGACGTACCCTAAACACCTCCCTAGGGAGGTGTTCGGGTGGCATCCTGACCAGATGCCCGAACCACCTCATCTGGCTCCTCTCCATGTGGAGGAGCAGCGGCTTTACTTAGAGTTCCTCCCGGATGACAGAGCTTCTCACCCTATCTCTAAGGGAGAGACCCACCACCCGGTGGAGGAAACTCATTTGGGCCGCTTGTACCCGTGATCTTATACTTTCGGTCATGACCCAAAGCTCATGACCATAGGTGAGGATGGTAACGTAGATCGACCGGTAAATTGAGAGCTTTGCCTTCCGGCTCAGCTCCTTCTTCACCACAACGGATCGATACAACGTCCGTATTACTGAAGACGCCGCACCGATCCGCCTGTCGATCTCACGATCCACTCTTCCCTCACTCGTGAACAAGACTCCGAGGTACTTGAACTCCTCCACTTGGGGCAGGGTCTCCTCCCCAACCCGGAGATGGCATTCCACCCTTTTCCGGGCGAGAACCATGGACTCGGACTTGGAGGTGCTGATTCTCATTCCGGTCGCTTCACACTCGGCTGCGAACCGATCCAGTGAGAGCTGAAGATCCCAGTCGGATGAAGCCATCAGGACCACATTATTGTTCATCCTTGTCCTATTCTCTGTCACTATTTTCCTAACCATGCTAAACACCCTCTCTGATGATGCATTGTTGTGTGGCACACACAAAAGTGCTTTCATCAAATGCAATAGAGTCTGGAATCTTCCATCTCTCCCTTGCATGGCCCAAAACGTACAGAAGATGGCGGTATTGTCCTGTTTAAGAGTGTCACAACATTGCTGTTTACGGCAGACAAACTGCTTTGCGATAGAAGAAAACGTGACTGCTGTTGTTGTGTGTTGCTACCACGCTGGGAGGACGTTAATGAAACTGCCTAACAATAAACCCACATAAGAAACAAAGAACTCGCCCTCGATCATTCTACAGTTATAACGTCATCGGGCAGACACGCTGTTTATATTGCGGGAAGGCGGATGTGAAAACAGGCTGTCGACACGTCACTCAGGTCCGCATGGAGCTGGAGGGGGCGTGGCCTCCAGCTCCGCCTGAATTCCGGGAGATTTTCGGGAGAGGCGCTGAATTTCGGGAGTTTCCCAGAAAATCCGGGAGGGTTGGCAAGTATGCTCATA
Source organism: Nerophis ophidion (assembly GCF_033978795.1). NCBI lineage: Eukaryota > Metazoa > Chordata > Actinopteri > Syngnathiformes > Syngnathidae > Nerophis > Nerophis ophidion. The sequence continues at coordinate 51,422,267 of NC_084622.1, forward strand.
GAGCCGCTTGTAACAGTAAATATTCTGGATACATAAAAATAAAAAAGAAAAGAAAAAATAAGTAACAGTTACTTTTCACAGTAACACATTACTTTTTGGTGTAAGTAACTGAGTTACTTTTGAAATAAAGTAATTAGTAACTGTAACTAGTTACTGGTTTTCAGTAACTAACCCAACAGTGATTGACACATTCATTTCAGGCTTTCCCGGGCCACATGAAATGATGTGCGGGGCCAGATCTGACCCCCGGGCTTTGACTTGGTCACCTGTGCCTTGGACTTTTCCAAATTAAAGTGATATACCACCTGTGGCAGAGTGGGGTTGGCCATGGGAATGATGTGCTTCTCCCTCTCAGACAGAATGATGACATCATCAATAGCCCACTGGTCATAGCCATCTCCGGAGTGAAGTGGCTGCCACCAGCGAAATCTGGTGCAGGGGGTCTTCGAGACCAAAGGAAGCTCATAGTGGACAAACCTGAAGAGAAAAAGATCAATGCTAATATGCTAATATATGATAAAACAATAATATAATGCATGATTTGAACACAGCACCGTGTGAAACATTATACTGTAAATGTATTATGCAACATTATTCACATGTGAATAATGTTGCATAATAGACGATTTATATTATTCACATGTGAATATTGCTGCATAATAGACTGTATTTATATTATTCACATGTGAATGCTATCTAATAGACTGTATTTATATTATTCACATGTGAATATTGCTGCATAATAGACTGTATTTATATTATTCACATGTGAATAATGCTGTCTAATAGACTATTTATATTATTCACATGTGATAATGCTGCATAATAGACTATATTATTTACATATGAATAATGCTGTATAGTATAATAGACTGTATTTATATTATTCACATGTGAATAATGCTGTATAATAGACTGTATTTATATTATTCACATGTGAATAATGCTGTATAATAGACTGTATTTATATTATTCACATGTGAATAATGCTGTATAATAGACTGTTTTTATATTATTCACATGTGATAATGCTGCATAATAGACTATATTATTTACATATGAATAAAGCTGTATAATAGACTGTATTTGTATTATTCACATGTGAATAATGCTGTATAATAGACTGTATTTATATTATTCACATGTGATAATGCTGCATAATAGACTATATTATTTACATATGAATAATGCTGTACAGTATAATAGACTGTATTTATATTATTCACATGTGAATAATGCTGTATGATAGACTGTATTTATATTATTCACATGTGAATAATGCTGTATAATAGACTGTATTTATATTATTCACATGTGAATAATGCTGTATAATAGACTGTATTTATATTATTCACATGTAAAACATACCTAAGTGTTTATTGTCTATTTTGAGTGAACTGTGGTGCTGAATTTCCCCCAGGGATAAATAAAGTACTTTCTTTTCTATTCTATTCTATTCTTCTTGGCCCTGGTTCTCTCACCGAGGTTTGGTGAAATCGGTGAAGTACATTTCAGCGATGAGGCCCCAGGTGATGCCTCCATCATTGCTGTACTGCAGCAGCACTCCTTCTTCCCTGCTGTCCGCCTGGTTACAGTCGGCCCAGTCTCCTCCCACGCGCAGGTAAAACTGGACAAACTCCGCCCATTCCGTGTCCAGGTCCCAACTCACCAGCTGCCGCAGGCCAGCCTGACAACACACGTGAAGTACATGACTTTTTTGCGTATAAGTGGTAGTGAATAATGTACATACACTCACTGCACTGCAAAAACTGAAATCTAAGTAAGATTAAATATTTCAAATAAGGTGATATTTGCTCATTTTCTGTCTGAAAAGATAATTCTTCTCACTAAGCAGATTTTATGTCAGAATGTTTTACTTGTTTTAAGGCTTTTGGTCCTAAATGATGTCAGTAAGATATTACAGCTTGTTGCTGAGATTTGATGACCTATATTGAGTAAAACATGCTTGAAACTAGAATATCAACTGTTGCAAAGCTGTGTCATTAACACAAGTATAAAACTACTTTTTTAAAGCAAATGATAAATGATAAATGGGTTGTACTTGCATAGCGCTTTTCTACCTTCAAGGTACTCAAAGCGCTTTGACACTACTTCCACATTTACCCATTCACACACACATTCACACACTGATGGAGGGAGCTGCCATGCAAGGCGCTAACCAGCACGCATCAGGAGCAAGGGTGAAGTGTCTTGCTCAGGACACAACGGACGTGACGAGGTTGGTAGTAGGTGGGGATTGAACCAGGGACCCTCGGGTTGCGCACGGCCACTCTTCCACTGCGCCACGCCAAAACTTGCACAATCGCTGGCCGACCAAACACTTTTTTGCCCCACTTTACATTTAAAACACAACATTGTGGTATAGATAAAAGATTTTCAAACTGTGGGGCTCCATCTCATGGTACGCCAAATAATCACTTGTTTATGGTAAAGTGTTTTATTTTTCTATATTTGAACACAGTCTTACTGTTCAAACTATGTGTGATGTTACAGTGGCAAAAATATTAAATATACCTGTTTAATAAAACATCTGCCTTGTTTTTAATAAATACTTAGTCCTACTATGCCACTGTATTTTAATGTTGGTCATTATGGTGGTACCTGCAGAGCCAAGTGTTTTCTGAGGTGGTACTTAGTGAAAAAAGTTTGAGAAGCACTGGTCTTGATAATTTGTACTAGACATGCATTGGTTTAAATTTTGCATACATTTTGCTCCACAGTCACTTTCATAACCCGTTTTTTTGCAAGACATTCGATTGTGGAGGCGTTTTAAGAGTGCAAACAGAACCACGCCACCACCCTCTCCAAAAGCATCATCATTTATCTTTTGAAATTGTACACCGTTTAAATATATATCTTAAAGTTGTCACCGCTATTTTTTCCCACCAGACACGGACGAAGAAACTTCATAAACATAAGATTCACCCGGTCACAACATAACATACTGCACACAGGCTGTTCGAATCCGACGCTACATAAAAACGCTTTTTATAACAGTGTTTATGTCACCGCATGTCGCACGTTGGTGTTATTATGCCTCTGCCGAGATTAGATGAAAATAATACTTTATCCAACTTTCTTTTGTGTTTCCACATAGCCTAAAAAGGGAACTGAGGGGGAGGAGCTTGACCCCTAGCTGAGATTTTTACTTAATGTCTAAATAAGAACATCTACCTCGGAGTGACGTCCCAACTGAGCCAGACTGCAAAACCTTGCAAACAGACACATACAAATCTGCCGCCAGACTCACGCCAACATGCATTAACCTCATGATTTGACGCTTTGGCCATGTTTAAACACGAGTATCAAACATTGTAACAACATTTATAATGCAGAAAAGACAAAATTCAATTTAGGTCGCTTCTAAAAGTCTCTACTAAAGTAATAATTTCTTACTTCAAGCATGAAAAATAAATCATGATTTTGACACAAATGTGTTTTAAAATTAAAACAGATGACAGCCAAATTGACTTTGATGATTTATTTTGAATGAAACAATAGAACATACGTACTCATATAGTAGTACAGTTGGCACAGTACAGTAAACAGACTGTTAATATTGAAACATTTAACATGTGACATTTCAAACAATTTTGAAATGCACATTCATATATAGTCTTCAAAATTACAATTAAAAAAAATTGGGCCGGGGGTCTGCACATATGTGTACTAATTGACTGAAAGAGCACGCACTTGGTGCGATGATGTCATGTTATCGATGGGAAAATGCATTTTTAGATAATCTGATTTGCCTGATCAGCTCCGAGACCCTGAGAGTAACAAGCGGTTGCTTTGTTGCCTTTCCATTAAGAAGAATAAACTAGTTTTTAGTATAAGTTTGCTGGTTTCAAGAAATGTAATGCAGAGCACACATCATTATGTCAAGATAATTGCACTAGCATTTACTTCATTTAAGAATATTTTTCAACATATTGAGCAAAGAAGTCTCTTTTTTTCTACAAAGAAAAGTGCACTTGTTATTAGTGGGAATATACTTATTTTAAGGTATGATTGGGTTTATTGAGGTTAGCTAATTTGACTTGTTTTGGAAAGTCTTGACAAGCCGACTTCTTGTTCTATTGGCAGAAAATTTTGCTTAGTTCAAATAAAATACCCATCATTTTTGTATTTTTTTTTCTTGTTTTTGAACACTGACTTTTTGCAGTGTGGAGACAACATGAAGTACAAATACATTAATTATTGATTATAATCAAATGCAAGAGATGTACAGGAAGACTGCCTTTCACACTCATTAGTCAGAAATGTTAAAATAAATGCTATTATTATACCATAGCTGCGACATTTAATCGCAAAAAGGTTGAATTGGACGTAGGCAATAATTGGAAAGAAGCTGTTATTTCCGAAAAAATAGAAAACTCTTTCAACTTAACTCTTCATCTACAAAACACATTTCCATTTGAGTTGGGAAATTGGGTTAGAGGTAAATAAAAACAGAATACAATGATTTGCAAATCCTTTTCAACCCATATTCAATTGAATGCACTATAGTCCATCTTAGATGATCTCGGGCCCAGAGAAGCCAGCAGCGTTTCTGGATGTTGTTGATAAATGGCTTTCGCTTTGCATATTAGAGCTTTAACTTGCACTTACAGATGTAGCGACCAACTGTATTTAGTGACAGTGGTTTTCTGAAGTGTTCCTGAGCCCATGTGGTGATATCCTTTAGAGATTGATGACGGTTTTTGATACAGTCCCGTCTGAGGGATGGAAGGTCACGGTCATTCAATGTTGGTTTCCGGCCATGCCGCTTACGTGGAGTGATTTCTCCAGATTCTCTGAACATTTTGATGATATTATGGAGCGTAGAGGTTGAAATCCCTAAATTTCTTGCAATTGCACTTTGAGAAAGTTTGTTCTTAAACTGTTTGACTATTTGCTCACGCAGTTGTGGACAAAGGGGTGTACCTCGCCCCATCCTTTCTTGTGAAAGACTGAGCATTTTTTGGGAAGCTGTTCCACCTGTTCCCAATTAGCCTGCACACCTGTGGGATGTTCCAAAATAAGTGTTTGCTGAGCATTCCTCAACTTTATCAGTATTTATTGCCACCTTTCCTAACTTCTTTGTCACGTGCATCAAATTCTAAAGGTAATGATTATTTGTACAAAAAAAAAGGTTAACAGTTGTCTTTGTAGCATATTCAACTGAATATGGGTTGAAAAGGATTTGCAAATCATTGTATTCGGTTTATATTTACATCTAACACAATTTCCCAACTCATATGGAAACGGGGTTTATAAGATGTGCACTTTGGGTGGAGCAACTCTTAAATGTGGGTGGTGTTGATTCTAGTCCGAACATGCTCCTTTGCTCGTAAAACCAGCAATGTCAAGACGTGCCGTCATGCCAGGGAAGCGGTACGTTTCAAACAGAGTATAGTACCGTTTTTTATTCATTAGTACCGCGATACTATACCAGTACTAATATACCGTAGTCAGAATTATGCAGGGCAACAAGACGATCTTATACCATCACGTTATACCTTGCTGAAGTAGAGGGATGAACCAGACGACACCACCCCGCAGCCCACGTCAGGGCTGACCACCTCTCCGCCGATCACTTCCTGCCATGTGGCCAGCAGCGCATCCTGGGACTCAAAGTCCGATAGCACACTGGAAGAAAGGGGGGAGGCGGGCAGGCAGTCTGTTCCGGAGAAGCCGTCGTCACACCTGCCGAAAGACGGGATTTGTCATTGTTTTGAGAGAGGTATATTGGGGGCGGTACAGCTCGGTTGGTAGAGTGGCTGTGTCAGCAACCAGAGGGTTGCAGGTTCGATTCCCGCTTCTGCCATCCTAGTCACTGCCGTTGTGTCCTTGGGCAAGACACTTCACCCTTGCTCCTGATGGGTGCTGGTTAGCGCCTTGCATGGCATCTCCCTCCATCAGTGTGTGAATGTGTGTATGAATGGGTGAATGTGGAAGTAGTGTCAAAGCGCTTTGAGTACCTTGAAGGTAGAAAAGCGCTATACAAGTACAAACCATTTATTTATTATTACCGTATTTCCTTGAATTGCGGCCGGGGCGCTAATTATTTTAAAACCTCTTCTCACTCCGGCACTCACCAAAGGCATGCGGTAAATTTAGGCCTGCGCTTATAAATTTGAGTGTGATGTAAGGATACCATCATGAAAAGCACATTTAATAAAAAAAAAAACGTTATTATGGTCTTACATTTACTTATAAATGAAGTCCATGCGCAGCTCCTTCTGATCAAAAGCATCGATAACTTGTTTATAGAAGTCTTCCTTATCTTTCTTCAGTTTTAAAAGTCTGTCTGTCTCGATGGAGATCTTAATTTATTACCTCCTGCTTCGATTGAAAGTCCAGTTTAGAAAACTGTTTTATTTTAGATATGTAATCCTCCATGTTAAAAGTGCAAGCGAGAGGAAAAAATAAACAATCGCTGCTCACTCTTGCTGCTTGTCACAAGTAGTGGCAAGAAGGATCACTGGCGCCCTCTACCACCAGGAGACGGGAGTCATTTAATGACTCATATTTGACACACGCAGCTACGGTATATTAATAAAACATAGCTGCTTACTGTTCTCTTTAGCATATTTAGGGGAAGTGTCACTCGTGACGTGACGAGTTTGACCCGGCGGGAAATCTAGACGTGCTATTAAAAATAATATTTTGCGAAACGAGTTTGACCCGAAGTTAATCTTGAGCCGGCGTTATTGCTAAGCAAGCGCTAATTATTTTTCGAAACGAGTTTGACCCGGCAGTAATTCTAGGCAGGCGCATATTATATACCCGGCGGCAGACAAGGAAATACGGTATGTGTTGGTTTTGTTGGGACATGGTTGCCAAGGCTGACCTGCAGTGTCCATGGTCGCACCATCCGTGTCCATGGCACATATTAGGACATTGCTGGCCGATGTAAATGTCATCCAGGGCCCACTCGTCCTGCTCTCCATAGTAGTTCTGGATCCATCGGAACCTTGTGGCACTGGACCTGAACATAGACATCCATTACATACATAATACTTCATTGCTTGAGAAACAGGAGATCTCTTGCCCTGTATCCAAACATTTGAAGGGACACAAATTCATCATAATCAATTGTTTGATATTTCTATTACATACCCTAAATGCTCCAGTTACCGCATGTTTCGGACCATAAGGCACACTTTTATAGTCCTTTAATTGTGCCTTATAACCTGGGTGTCTAATGTACGACATAATTCTGGTTGTGCTTACTGACATCGAAGCAATTTTATTTGGTCCATGGTGTAATGTTAAGTGTGACCAGTAGATGGTAGTCGTACATAAAAGATATGTGCAGACTGCAATATAATGGCAGTTAACAACACCAAAACTTTAAATGTTCCATTTAGAATATAGAACATTACACACGGCGCTCAAAAATCTGTCAAAATGTTCTCAGTACGACTTCGGTAAGCTATGAAGCCGCACCGCTGGATGGAGTGTCGACATATTAAGAATACAACTATTATTATGATGTGTGTATAAGGACCGCAAAGGTAAGACAGTATAATATCTGCCGTTTTGTTTCACAATATTATGCAAAACCAACTTTTCTTTCCTTCTGGTACCTGCTGATCTGTATTTGGGATCTGCATAAGTCCTGAAAATGTGCTCGAGTCTACCATTGTAGTCCGTGCCGACACTGTAGGCATAAGCTTCTTAATTTTTTCTCTATCTTCTTATGTGGCATTCATCCTCTGCTGTTGCCATTTCTAATATGAAGTAGTGTAAAGTTCTTACTTATATCTGTCAGTAGACTTGCCATGAAAGCGCTAAGTCATACAGGTATAGTGAGTTTACATTATTCACTCAAGGAACTTTATTTACGAGAGTTCCAGTAAGCCACATTTCCGGCGTTGTTGTTGCACTAGTGAGCCACAGATGAGGAGATGCTGCTCCGTTATTGATTGAAGTAAAGTCTAAATGTCATTAAAACAGTTAATTCCATTTTTTGAGACTCCTTCCACTCCCGTCCTTGCACGCTACACCGCTACAGCAAAGACGACGGGGAGAAGACGCTGTCGAAGGTGAGCCACGTGAATAAGACCGCCCACAAAACGGCGCATCCTGAAGCGACTGTTAGAAAGCGGCTTCAAGATGATCTGTAAAACATCATCTATGCAACATTACATGTTATGTAGACCATTGGTCCCCAACCACTGGTTCGAGGACCGGTACCTGTCCGCAGAGAAACATTAAACAATGTATAAATGACTGCATTTTCTCCGATATAGATGTACATTAAAAGTTGCAATTTGTTATATTTGTTGTAACATGATACAAAGCCCATTAATGAACATATAAAATATAAATGTGACAACTTCCCATCTGAATCTCATTGCAAAAAAACAATCCCAGGGCTCTTACTAATTCAGCATTATAGTGAGTTGTATTTTTCATGCACATATTTTTGCTGTATTTATCTGTCGCAAGTGGAAAGCCGGTCCCTAAAAATAATGCCTACTGTATTTTCTGCACTATAAGGCGCACCTAAAAACCTAAAATGTTCTCAAAAGCTGACAGTGTGCCTTATAATCCGGTGCGCTTTATATATGGACCAATATTGAGCCACAACAGGTCTCACAACTACGGTAAGCAGCCGCCGCCTTCATTTTCCCCCGTAGAAGAAGAAGTGCGCGGTGCATGCTGGGATATAAGACTGCGCCAGGCCGTGCCGTTTCATTTCCATTTGTGTGTTTAAGTAAAGACCCCAACATGGCTCCTATTGAGGGACATGATTTCAGGAAAGCAGGAATTGTCACTGAACTGCTCGACAAAAGCAGCGACACTGACTCCATTAAAGGGGAACATTATCACAATTTCAAAAGGGTTAAAAAAAACAAATATCAGTTCCCAATTGCTTGTTGTATTTTTTGAAGTTTTTTTCAAAATTTTACCGGTCCCGGAATATCCCTAAATAAAGCTTTAAAGTGCCTTATTTTCGCTATCTTCGAAACCACTATCCATTTCCCTGTGACGTCATACAGGGCTGCCAATACAAACAACATGGCGGTTATCACAGTAAGATATAGCGACATTAGCTCGGATTCAGACTCGGATTTCAGCGGCTTAAGCGATTCAACAGATTACGCATGTATTGAAACAGATGGTCGGAGTATGGAGGCAGATAGCGAAAACCAAATTGAAGAAGAAATTGAAGCTATTGAGCGAATAGCTATTGACGCTATTCGGCCATAGCATGGGTGTACCTAATGAAGTGGCCCATAGCATGGCTGCCTTATTAGCATCGCCGGTAAAATGTGCGGACCAAACGATCTGGACTTTCGCATCTTGTGACACTGGAGCAACTTAAATCCGTCGTTTGGTAAGTGTTTGTTTCGCATTTAATGTGGGTATCTAGTTTCAAATGTACATACAGCTAGCGTAAATAGCATGTAAGCATCGATTAGCGTAGCATGTTAGCATCGATTAGCTGGCAGTCATGCCGTGACCAAATATGTCTGATTAGCACATAAGTCAACAACATCAACAAAACTCACCTTTGTGATTTTGTTGACTTAATCGTTGCAAATGGATCTGCAGGTTATCCATACATCTCTGTGCCATGTCTGTCTTAGCATCGCCGGCAGACACTTTCAAATTCAATGGGGGTCTGGCGGCAGACACTTTGGCATCTTCGGGCCAGTGGTGCAACTTGAATCCCTCCCTGTTAGTGTTGTTACAACCACCGACAACACACCCACGAGGCATGATGTCTCCAAGGTTCCAAAAAATAGTCGAAAAAAACGGAAAATAACAGAGCTGAGACCCGGTGTTTGTAATGTGAAAATGAAAATGCAGGGTGTATTACCTCGGTGACGTCACGTTCTGACGTCATCGGTAAAGGACCAATAAACAGAAAGGCGTTTAATTTGCCAAAATTCACCCATTTAGAGTTCGGAAATCGGTTAAAAAAAATACATGGTCTTTTTTCTGCAACATCAAGGTATATATTGACGCTTACATAGGTTTGGTGATAATGTTCCCCTTTAAAGCAATAAAAACATAGGAAATACAATGAGTTTTAAAAAGCTTGTTTCCTACCAATTAACAAATCCTCCTCTTTGCAGATCAGGTAAATAAGTGCCAAGGCAATAATTAGAGCATTTAGGTAATTCACAAACAAAGAGACATTAGCAAATGTACTGTTCAAGCAAATAAAGCAAAATATTAGATAAAGTGTGCAGCATTGTTTGTGCAGCCATGAAAAACAGAGCTGGAAATCACCTCTGACTTCCTCCAAACCAATTTACAGCCATGACCCTGTGATCTACAGAGCATCAGATTAGAGAATGCGTCTTTAAGAGCTTAGAAATAAGAATGACGTGAAGGTCAAAGTGCAGTATGTGTGTTTTTATTTATGTGCAACCTACGGCTCATGTCACAAGCAACCATCAAACCTAGGGAGAGATGAAAGGTCCATAATGTCAATGTGGAAGGATTGCGTTTTAGCTGTTAGTACTCACATAAAGTATTCTGTCATCAGCAGTTTTTAATGTGTGCCATTTTAAAAAAGTATATATAAAAAAAAAAAACCCAGCTGGGATTTCCCTTATAGCAGGCCTGGGCAATTATTTTGACTCGTGGGACCAAATTGTGAGGAAAAAAAGGTGTCTGGGGGGCCCGGTATGTCGATTTTTAGGAACACTAATACAAAACTCACAATGTCTGATTGAATACTAAAAACGTTAAGACAGATAACTCCAAAAACATATATACACTATATCGCCAAAAGTATTTGGCCACCCATCCAAATGATGAGAATCAGGTGCCCTAATCACTTGGCCCGGTGTATCAAATCAAGCACTTAGGCACTATTCTTTATTTATTTGAAATTGCCTTTCAATTCTATTCTTGGTGTTGGACTTTATCAAATAAATTTCCCCCGAAAATGTGACTTAAACTCCAGTGCGACTTAAATATGTTTTTTTTCCTTCTTTATTATGCATTTTCGGCCGTTGCGATTTATAATACAAAAAACACGGTATATAGGTTTTGTAGTCTCTTTCCCCTCTTGTTCATACAATTTCCACCTCTTGTGAATTTCGAGCAAAAGAATGAACGCAGCGTCATATGCTTTGATTAACAAGAAAAAAGTGCTATACAAGTCTAATCCATTATTATCATTATTACTTGAATACCAGTGTAATTAAAGCCATGTGAATGCTTTTTAATAGATGTCCAATAATGGCTTTTTGCCAATATCCGATTTTGTCCAACTCTTAATTACTGATTCCGATATCAACCAATGCCGATCTATACAGTCGTGGAATTAACACATTATTATGCCTCATTTGGTTGTGATGCCCCGCTGGATGCATTAAACAATGTAACAAGGTTTTCCAGAATAAATCTACTCAAGTTATGGAAAAAAAATGCCAACATGGCACTGCCATATTTATTATTGAAGTCACAAAGTGCATTATTTTTTTTTACATGCCTCAAAACAGCAGCTTGGAATTTGGAACATGCGCTCATGTCTCATGAGGAGGTTGAGGTGGGCGGGGTTGGGGGGTAGGGTGCATATTGTAACATCGCGGGAGAGTTACTGCTGCAAGGGGTTCTGGGTATTTGTTCTGTTGTGTTTATGTTGTGTTACGGTGTGGATGTTCTCCCAAAATGTGTTTGTCATTCTTGTTTGGTGTGGGTTCACAGTGTGGCACATATTTGTACCAGTGTTAAAGTTGTTTATACGGCCACCCTCAGTGTGACCGGTATGGCTGTTGACCAAGTATGCTTTGCAGTCACTTGTGTTTGTGTGAAAAGCTGTAGGTATAATGTGACTGGTTTTTAACCTGGGTTCGATCAAACCCTAGGGGTTCGGTGAGTCGGCCTCAGGGGTTCGGCGGAGGTCAAAACACACCCGACTCATCGTGTAAATAAAAACTTCTCCCTATCGGCGTATTACGGATACGGCAACAGCAGAAGTCAGACTGATTTGCAGGTGTGAATTTTGTTGTGAGTTTATGCACTGTGTTGGTTTTTGTTGTTTGAACAAGGTGATGTTCATGCACGGTTCATTTTGTGCACCACTAAAAAAACATGGTAACACTTAAGTATGGGGAACATATTCACCATTAATTAGTTGCTTATTAACATGCAAATTAGTAACATATTGGCTCTTAACTAGTCATTATTAAGTACTTATTAATGCCTTATTCGGCATGGCCTTATTATAACCCTCACCCTCTAACCCTGACACTAACCCTAACCCTTTTAAATTAAGTCTTTGTTAGTTAGAATATGTTCCCCATACTAAAGTGTTACCAAAAACATGACTTTGTCTTGAATTTGAAAAAAAACTACATTTTATTTTTCATTAAAGAAGGGTTCGGTGAATGTGCATATGAAACTGGTGGGGTTCGATACCTCAAACAAGGTTAAGAACCTCTGCTTTAAGGTTTATTGGCGCTCTTTACTTCTCCCTACGTCCGTGTACACTGTGGCGTTTTAAAAAGTAATACATTTTACTTTTTGAAACTAATACTGATCATTTTGAAACCGATACCGATATTACATTTTAAAGCATTTATCGGCCGATAATATCGGCAGTCCGAATATCGGACATCTCTACTTTCTTTTGAAGACGTTACAATGATGGGCATCACAATACGTGCATGAGCGTTGTGTTACCATGTCTTCTGAGGCAGCGACAGAGTGATGCGTCTCCAGTTTCCAAACTCTGATGGGTGGTAGACGCTGGGAGCTGTGAACTCCGAGCAGCTCGGCATGCCAGGAAGACAGGCCTAGGTCAAGGACATATAGAGTACTTAAAAACGCAGAAACAGGAGTATTATTTGCAAGTGCATCATTTTCATAGAACATGTGTTGGTTCCTTCTTACACACAGGAAGTCAAGCAACAGTACACAATAAAACATACTATATGTTACATTGTGGACTTCATGCACACATGAGCCCCACTAAATGATCTCCAAATAGCTTTTTTAAGCTTTCTGAATATTTATGATCAAAGGCTGAGAACTTCCTCAATGATTAAAGCATGTATGTAATTGCAAATTACATACTTGTACATATTGAATATATAAAGGGGAAAATATCCAAATCCATAGCTATTCTTTATAAAGTAAAGCACGTGCTGAATAAGAAAGGTCTGCATATGTTATATTATTCTTTTATTTTTTCCATATTTAACATGTTGTGTTGGACGTTTGGGTCTATGTTTGTAAAACAAACATAGACCCAACAATTACACTTCAAAAAAGGTCATTAGGATAAAACATAAAGTGTGCTACTATGAACATACCAATCCATTTAATCATAAGTTCTAATGTGTTAACATTTTCAGATTATGTGTTTTTATTTTCGACCCAATTCTCTTGTTTGAGTCACACATTAAAAGCGTTACTCTTTCACTCATGGAGGGTGGACGCTCCCCTTTCCTCTCCTGCTTGCTTCGTTGTTTTGTCTTGTCTTAACTTTTTTGTTGCCTCTTTTTGCACTGCTCTCCAAATCTAAACATTGGAACTATTTAACTGGCCTCAACAAAATTAACAAGATCTTGGGTTTGGGGGAACCTGCTGTCGTGACGAAGCGGTTGTTGCTGGACACACCACGGACTCTTGGGAGAAGAAGGAGGGCCGCGTGCCTGGCGACCCTTTTCTGTCCAGGACGTGAAGACATCCATCCATCCATTTTCTACCGCTTATTCCCTTTTGGGGTTGCGGGGGGCGCTGGCGCCTATCTCAGCTACAATCGGGCGGAAGGCGGGGTACACCCTGGACAAGTCGCCACCTCATCGCAGGGCCAACACAGATAGACAGACAACATTCACACTCACATTCACACACTAGGGCCAATTTAGTGTTGCCAATCAACCTATCCCCAGGTGCATGTCTTTGGAAGTGGGAGGAAGCCGGAGTACCCGGAGGGAACCCACGCATTCACGGGGAGAACATGCAAACTCCACACAGAAAGATCCCGAGTCTGGATTTGAACCCAGGACTGCAGGACCTCTGTATTGTGAGGCAGACGCACTAACCCCTCTCCCACCGTGAAGCCGTGAAGACATCCACTTATTGGGAATTATGACAACAGAACATCTGCTGATTGGAGTAAGCGTTGCTCTGGTTTGTCCACAAATTGGAAGTTGCTGGCAGTCTTCAAAGTACCCCAAAGCTGCCACAAATGATTGGAGGATGCAAGAAGAACTGTGGATTACATCGGACTGTCTACCTCGCAGGTTTTGAGGATCAGTCATAGGCAATTTAGAGTGAAAATCTAATTTTATTTTCACTCGCATACAAAATCATTCCAACTTGGATTGTTTCCCTAGCTTCAAGACTCTCCTGAAGGACAGCGCAGCTCTCATGGACACACACTTGTTGTTGTTGACTTTGGACGAGACGGCACAATACATCAAGGCCGCGGAACAGAGGTTTCTCATAGTCATTCACATTGACATCCCACTGGGTTGTGAGTTTTTCCTTGCCCGTAAGTGGGCTTTGTACCGAGGATGTCGTTGTGGCTTGTGCAGCCCTTTGAGACATTTGTGATTTAGGGCTATATAAATAAACATTGATTGATTGATATTTAAAATGACTTCAGGCTATAATGGCTGCCAAAGGTGCATCAACAAAATGTTGAGCAAGGGCTGTGTATGTGTGATTGTTTTTTGTTTTAAATACATTTTCAAAAAAACATCCTTTATACATTGCCATTATGGGGTATTGCATGTAGAATTTTGAGGACAAAAATGAGATTATTCAAATTTTTAATTAGACTGTAACATAAGTGGAAAAGTGAAGCGCTGTGAATACGTTCTGGATGCTTGAATACGACAAAGTAAAGGTTCATACCTCTTTGACCAGGTGCCAAGTGAGGCCGTGATTGGTGGAGAACTCCAGGCGGACTTGAGTGTCGATATGAGGGGACGACTCCCGACCACAACCCATAACCAGCGAGAACTGCAGACTGTAGGAGGCGCCGATCTGCATCGACTGAGTCTCCACGTAACGAATACTCGAGCCAGGGCTCGGCTCACCAGAGAAACTGACAGAAATAGTCAAGCAGATTATTACCAGGCGTTCATTGGCTGAAAATAACGAGACTTTCAAAATGTGTTGCTGGCAGGTTATCCCCGTGTGCTGGACAATCTTTACCTGAGGGTCCAGTCGTGCTGGCAGTAGGGCTGAACGTGGCCGAGGAAAAAGCCAAGACTCTGAGTGACATCCAGCACGTTGCTGAAGTCCAGACTTATGGTGTTGAAAAGCACAGACGTCATGCTGATCTCATCCAGGGCCCAAACGTCCTGGCCGCGCCCCGAATGGTACGGCTGCCACCAGCGGAACTGCACGCCAAACTTTCGCGCGGCAGACGGTAGCTCGACAGACACGATCCTGTTCGCAGGAGAAAAAAAGACATTGTTATTATCAATATTTATTTGGCTTCATTAGGTGGTTAAAGATAATTGTTAATGTAAAAATAGTGAACAAAAATAATCACATGGGGTTTACTCTTTGAAGTAAGAAGCGGAACTAATTTGTAGTAGTTCACAAGTCAGGGTGACACACATCCCCACTAGGGCCCCACTTTGTCTTCATAACACAAATAGATGGCGCTAACTGCCTCAATCGGTTCCAGTACCTCAAGTACTGTATTTTTCGGACGATAAGGCACACTTAAAATCCTTTAATTTTCTCAAAAAAATCGACACTGCGCTTTAAAACCTGGTGCGCCTGATGTACAGCATAATTTTGGTTGTGCTTACCGACCTCGAAGCAATTTTATTAGGTACAGGGTGTAATGATAAGTGTGACCAGTAGATGGCAGTCACACATAAGAGATACGTGTAGACTGCAAGATGACGCCAATAAACAACACCAATACTTTAAATGTTCCATTGAGAATATAGAACATTACATACCGCGCTTAAAAATCTGTCAAAATGTTTTTAGTACTGCTTGATGGATTGTCGGCCCATTAAACATACGAGTATTATTGTGGTGTGTGTATAAGACAGCAAAATGGCACCTATTAGCAGACATTATCTGGCGTTTTGTTTTGCAATATAATGCAAAACCAACTTTTCTTCCCTTCTGGTACCTGCTGATGTGTATTTGGGATCTGCATGATTCCTGTAAATGTGCGCGCTTCCGCCATTGTAGTCGTTGGTGACCCCGTAGTCATAAGTTTCTTCTTTTTCTCTATTTTCTTGTTATGGGACATTGAACCTTCACTGATGCCATTTCTAATATAAAGTAGTGTAAAGTTGTTACTTATATCTGTCAGTAAACTCGCCATGAAAGCCCTAAAACAGGGGTCGGGAACCTTTCTGGCTGAGAGAGCCATGAAAGCCAAATATTTCAAAATGAATTTCCGTGAGAGCCATATCATATTTTTTAACACTAAATAAAACTAAATGCGTGCATTTTTAAGTAAGACCAACATTTTTAAAGTATAATAAGTCTCTTATTCTTTTTCATAACATTGTTATTCTGAAGCTAACCAATAATAAATAAAATATCATGTCTGTTGTTGATCATGTTTTTGTTTGGCCATGTGCTGTTTGGGTTTTGGACTCTTTAAGTTCCTGTTTTTTTCCACTCCCTTGTCTGGTTTCCTTGGTTACTCATTTTGTCCACCTGTCTCTGGTGGACAAAATCCCCGCTCACCTGCTTCCCGAGCACTAATCAGAGGCAGTATTTAAGCTTGTCTTTGCCAGTCAGTCGCCCTGTGCTGACTTGTTTCATGCCTTGCCATAGTTTCGTGCTTCATGCCATGCCAGGTAAGTGTTGTTTGATTTGTGTTCGCAGTCTGTTTATGCGTTAGCTTTCTTCCTTAGCCCAAGTTGTGCCTCCGCTGTGAGCGATTTTTGTTTATATCTTTTTTTAGTTTAAATTAAGTCATGTTTTTACCTAAATGCCATGTCCTGAGTAGTCCGTCTGCCTTCCTGGGAGAACGACCCCGCAGCAAGCTGCGACCCCACCCCCATCATGACATAAAATACTTCTTACCATTAATGCGACTTCTTGAACAGGTGCGGTAGAAAACGGATGGATGGATTTAAATGCATGAGAATGTTTTATATTTTGAACGTTATTTTTAGCACTGTGAATTCCAGCGGAATTATTCATAATTATCGTGTTAAGCAATGTCAGCTAAGATTTATCTGAGAGCCAGATGCAGTCATCAAAAGAGCCACATCTGGCTCTAGAGCCATAGGTTCCCTACCCCTGCCCTAAAACATACTGGACTAGTGAGTTTACATTATTCACCCAAGGAACTTTAGTTATTAGAGAGTTCTGGTCAGACGTTTTTTCACGGGACGTTGTTGCAGCACTAGTGAGCCTCCGGATGAGGAGATGATGCTCCATTATTGATTGAAGTAAAGTCTGAATGTCATTAAAACAGTTAGCTCCATCTTTTGACACTTTTTCCACTCCCATCCTTGCACGCTACACCGCTACAACAAAGGTGACGGGAAGAAGACGCTGTCGAAGGTGAGCCACGATGCTCAGAAAGCGACTTGAAAATGCACCAATTTCACCAATGAACCACCATTGCATGTTATGTAGACCATAAGATAGTGTTTTAAATTTAGAAACAAATCATTATATGACCCCATTAATGCGCCTTTTGTATGAAAACAGACCTCGATCATCAGCAGTGCGCCTTTTAATCCGGTGCACCCTATGGTCCGAAAAATACAGTATTGAAGATGTGAGTGTGAAAGTATTTCCATAAACACACACCTGGGCTCGTGGAAGCCTTGGTAAGCATAGTGCTGCAGCAAAGTCCAGGTAATGCCGTTGTCAGTGGAATAATGCAGTAAGACACCCTCTCCTGGTTGGTCAGGAGCAGGACAGGAGCTCAGGGTGCTTCGGCTGCCCAGTCGGAGGGTGAACTGGAGGTACCTGTACAGACAAGCACAATTCAATGATTAAGAGGACAACTTTATAGGGAGCATTGTTGATAAATGAGAGTAATACAAAGGTCATCAAGTGTGTTCAGGGAGTACATTAACAACAAGTCAAAGGTTGTGAGGAGGCAGTGGAATGATGGAGAATGATTTGATGAATGGACTACATTAAGGGAGTGAGGGCGGATGCAAATGTAAAAGATCCCAACACGTCATGGTATATCAGTTGGTAAGGACGCCTGTAGCGTGGTGGCCATGTTTTTCAACATCGTGCTTGTGAACCCCTTAAAGCAGGGGTAGGGAACCTATGGCTCTAGAGCCAGATGTGGCTCTTTTGATGACTGCGTCTGGCTCTCGGATAAATCTGAGCTAGCATTGCTTAACACGATAAGTAATGAATAATTCCACAGTGTTAAAAATATAAAACATTCTCATGCTTTTTCATGTTCAAGAAGTTGCATTAATGGTAAGAAGTAATTTATTTATTATTGTTTAGTGTGGGGCTTGCCCTCCTGGGGGTTCTTCAGACCACCAAGAGCCTGTTTTAGGGTTACAATATTGTTTTATTTTATTTTTCTCTCAGTTGCTTTCCAGCAATTGTCTTTTTCTCTTTCGTCCTCACTCACGCTCTGGCTCCAGCCCCAACACCGTCTCTCCTCCTGGCTGCTGCTTATAACAGAGCGACAGGTGATTAGATAACAAGGCCCAGGTGGGCCGTCTGCGCACCTGTCGCTGATTTCGAGGCCGGTCCTGGCAACATCCTGCTTTGCTGCAGGCCCGCAGGCCACGCCCCCTCCACAGTTAGCTTCAGAATAACAATGTTATTATAAAGAATAAGAGACCTATTATACTCTGGAAATGTTGGTCTTACTTAAAAATGCACACGTTTAGTTGTGTTCAGTGTTAAAAAAAATATTATATGGCTCTTAGGGAAATACATTTTAAAATATTTGGCTTCTTGGCTCTCTCAGCCAAAAAGGTTCCCGACCCCTGCCTTAAAGGGTGTGCACCAGTTTTTGTGGTTTTCTATCCAAACACCCTAAAGTTGTTTGGAGAAATTTTAGGTCAGTCTAACTTAAAGGGTGGAACTTTGGAGTAGGGAATGGCGATATGGCCTTTTTTAATATCTCCATATTTGGCTTAGCCTTGAATGAACACTTGATGCATATATTCACAGCAGTATGATGATTCTATGTGTCTACATTCAAACATTCTTCTTCATACTGCATTCATATATGCTACTTTTAAACTTTCATGCAGAGATGGAAATCACAACTAAAAGTGTATTTATTAAACAGTTATTAGGCAGTGGCAAAAACATTCATGTCATTTCCAAAACAGAAAGTGCAAGATTGTCAGAGACATTTTAAAACAGGCTATGAGTGCACTTTTGTGCATGATGTCACTAAGATGACATATCAAAACAACACTAAAGTGCACTTTTTGTACAGAACGCTACTACAATAGTTTAAAACAAATAAAGTGCACTTTTGTGCATGATGTCACACAAGATATTTCAATAACTGTCAAATAAAAATGAGCTGCATAATAGGAAATCAAATCGCTATATGGTAGGTTAATGCGAACCTTATCGCCGTATGTTGTTGACTATTGTTTTCCATACGGTGTTGATGAGGAAATAGTTGCCTCGGCATTTTGTTGGTGTGGCACCGAAAGGAGATGTTGACATGTGGAGTAAACACTCTTCATTCTCTAGCAGAGGGGTCGGGAACCTTTTTGGCTGAGAGAGCCGAGAAGCCAAATATTTTAAAATGTATTTCCCTACGAGCCATATAATATATTTTTTAACACTGAACACAACTAAACGCGTGCATTTTTAAGTAAGACCAACATTTTCAGAGTATAACAAGTCTCTTATTCTTTGTAATAACATTGTTATTCTGAAGCTAACTGTGGAGGGGACGTGGCCTGCGAGCCTGCAGCAAAGCGGGATGTTGCCAGGACCGGCCTCGAAATCAGCGACAGGTGCGTAGACGGCCCACCTGGGCCTTTTTAACTCATCACCTGTCGCTCTGTTATAAGCAGCAGCCAGGAGGAGAGGCAGGGTTGGGGCTGGAGCCAGAGCGCGAGTGAGGACGAAAGAGAAAAAGACAATTGCTCGAAAGCAACTGAGAGAAAAATAAAATAAAACAATATTGTAACCCTAAAACAGGATATTGGTGGTCTGAAAAACCCCCAGGAGGGCAAGCCCCACACTAACCAATAATAAATAAATTACTTCTTACCATTAACGCAACTTCTTGAACATAAAAATGCATGAGAATGTTTATATTTTGAACGTTGTTTTTAACACTGTGATTACAAGTGGAATTATTCACTACTTATCCTGTTAAGCAATGTCAGCTCAGATTCATCCGAGAGCCAGATGCAGTCATCAAAAGAGCCACATCTGGCTCTAGAGCCATAGGTTCCCTACCCTTGCTCTAGCAGGTGACTTTTCAAATGATGCTACATATTAGCAGTAATGCTACTTTTTGTAGGAATGCGTTTGCCCCACACTTGACAAATTACAATTGTCTGTTCGACATATTCCCACTTGAAGCCAGACGATGGACCCCCTGCTGTTTTTCTTGGGAATTAATTTTTCTTCCTTGATTTGTTACCAGATTCGCACCTTCCTCCTCTTGTATTACCACTCCCACCACAGCTATTGTTACCCATGCTGCTACCTCTCTGCTCCGTGAGGGCGTATACGTATGTGACGTATGTAAAGTGTGCTTGTTTTACGTCTTTGTGAGAAGGAGAGACAAGAAAGAGTGAGAAGAGCCTGTAGTGTAATGCCTGCAGCTAAAAGCAACTGCGTGAGAACGTATACTCGAATATCACGATATCGTCATTTTCTATATTGCACACAGACAAACCCGCGATATATCCAGCATATCGATATATCGCCCAGCCCTACTTTGAAATACAACACCACCAGCATATGGTTTATTTCGGGATGAGTACCGTAACTCTGTAACGGTACCAGTGCAGACGTAAACGGCAGTAACCAGAAACCAAAATATTAGGTCACTATCAGTGCCTTATTTTGTTGCGAAATTAATGCAGACTCAGCCCCTCATGCAACAAGTGCTGGGATATCATATTTTAAATATTTGTAATTTGGATTAAATATTATAGTCTTGACACTATTTTCAAACTTCGTTCATCTTCTTATGCTCCAATCAACCATCAGAATTATAAGCATCAACATTAAAACACACTGTCTGTTCTGTACTGCTGAAATAACAATAAACAAGTTGTTGTGCATTTTTTTTCTTACCTTTAAATGTATTACTAGTAATAATGTTGGGCACCGAATTGTAGGGGTCCAACAAAAGACAAAACTAGTACATTCAACTTCATGGCAAAGACTACTTCCTGACTAAAGCAAAACACACATAAGACAAACTGAAATGAATGCATACTTGCAAATGACACTGAGAAGTGAAACAAAATAAAATAGATCAACTGGACAGCACAATTATGGTCATTTTCAGCTCAGTGTTAAATGAAAATATTGAAATTTTATTCCAAAACATATTAATATTTATTACCTTAGAAAAAAAGTACTGAAAATTGTTACTGGTGATATCGGTATTAATTTCTCATGTACCGTGAATTGGTATGGTATCAGTTCAAATGTAAAAGGTACTCATCACTATATAGTTATCATCTTACTTAAGGTGTATTACCGAAGTAAATGGTGGGTTTTTTGAGTACTGTTTTGGACAATTTTTAAGCACAGGCATCGTTTAAAAAGTACCAATCGGTTAAAATGTAAATAATACCCATTCCTAGGTGTATTTGTCAGAAAAATAATTGCGCTGTCAACATAATTGGGGTGCTGGTTTTGACTGAATTTCACCTTTTTGTGTGCAGCAGTTCAATACACTAGTCAGCTTCATATATTATTACAGTATATACATGACATGCACCATATTAATACAGTATATACATGACATACACCGTATTATTACAGTATATACATGACATGCACCATATTAATACAGTATATACATGACATACACCGTATTTTTTGGACTATAAGGCACACAAAGTCCTTTCATTTTCTCAAAAATCCACAGTGCGCCTAATAACCCGGTGCGCCTAATGTACGGCATCATTCTGGTGGTGCTTACCGACCTCGAAGCAATTTTATTTGGTACATGGTGTAATGATAAGTGTGACCGGTAGATGGCAGTCACACATAAAAGATAAGTATAGACTACAAAATGACGCCAGTAAACAACACCAAAACTTTAAATGTTCCATTGAGAATATCGAACATTACACACGGCGCTCAAAAATCAGTCAAAATGTTTTTAGTATGACTTCGGTAAACTATGAAGCTACACCCATTAATGAAGTGTCGACGCATTAAGCGTACAAGTATTATGGTGTGTGTATACGGACCGCAAAATGGCACCTATTAGCAGACATTATCTGGAGATTTGTTTCGCAAAAAAAAAGTTTTTTTACCTTTTGGTATTTGGGATCTGCATAAGTCCTGAAAATGTGCGTGCCTCCGCCTTTTTAGTCCTGACGCCGTAGTCGATACGGCCTTAATTTTTTTTATCTTGTTATGTGGCATTCATCCTCTGGTGTTGTCATTTCTAATATAAAGTAGTGTAAAGTTCTAACTTATATCCGTCAGTAAACTTGCCATGAAAGCACTAAAAACTTTAGTGAGTTGACATTATTCACCCCCTGAATTTAAGTTATTAGAGGGTTCCGGTCGGACGTTTTTTCACGGGACACATTTCCAACGTTGTTTCACTAGTGAGCCACGGATGAGGGGATGCTGCTCCGTTGTTGATTGAAGTTAAGTCTGAATGTCATTAAAACAGTTAGCGCCATCTTTTGACACTTCTTCCACTCTCATCCTTGCATGCTACACCGCTACAACAAAGATGACGGAGAGAAGACACCGTCGAAGGTGAGCCACGTAAATATGACCGCCCACAAAACGGTGCATCCTGAAGCGACTGTCAAAAAGCTAATTGAAGATGATGTGTAAAACATCATCCATGCAACATTTACCAAAGAACCACCATTACATGTTATGTAGACCACAAGGAAGTCTTTTACGTTTAGAAATAAAATAAAATATGACTCCTTTAATGCGCCTTATAATCCGGTGTGCCTTTTGTATGAAAAGACCTGAATAGACCCGCTCATCGGCAGTGCGCCTTACAATCCGGTGTGCCCTATGGTCCGAAAAAAACGGTATATATGTGAGGCTAATGCTGCAATTAGGTAACATTCACTATAATTTTAATTAGTCAACATAGAGGGCACTCGCGTTCCCTGTGTCCATGTTGAAGTGGGTTTTCATTAGGAGAGCAGACTGCTGCTCACTCAATGAGTCTGGAAACTGGCATAAAAAATGGTCATCAGGTGGCACACAAAGAGCCATAACAGGCAATCTAACACAGAAGCCATCTCCAACTTCATCATTGTCCTTCCTTGTCCTTTGCTGCCAGCATTCTGCTCTGCAATAGCACCTATAATCACAATCCTTCCCCCCGAATGACCTCATAAAATATGACTGGAAGAGGGATTGACAGGAGATGGAATGCTAAATGGCCGGAACATCTGTTGGATCAATCACAAGTGAAGACACCTGAGAAATTAGATCCCTAGGACTTTATGAGCACTTGTACAATCATGTGTAGTGCAGTGCAGTGCAGTGCAGCCCTCCAAACTACATCCTCAATGACCACATTGAGTTAATTGTTCAATTAAAGCCTGCTTTAATCAAAACTGGGTATTACAAACCCAAAACCAGTGAGGTTGGCACGTTGTGTAAATCGTAAATAAAAAAAATACAATGATTTGCAAATCTTTTTAAATTTATATTCAATTGATTACACTGCAAAGACAAGATATTTAATGTTCGAACTGAGAAACTTTGGGCACTAATACACCCGCATACCATCACAGATGCTGGCTTTTGAATAACAATATGGACTTTTCCTCTTTGTTCCGGACGACACAACGTACATAGTTTCTAAAAACAGTTTGAAATGTGGACTCGTCAGACCACAGAACACTTTTCCACTTTGCATCAGTCCATCTTAGATGAACTTGGGCCCAGCAAAGCCGGCAGCGTTTCTGGGTGTTGTTGATAAATAGCTTTGGCTTTGCATAATAGAGTTTTAACTCGCACTTACAGATGTAGCAATGGACTGTAGTTACTGACAGTGGTTTTCTGAAGTGTTCCTGAGCCCATGTGGTGATATCCTTTACACACCGATGTCGCTTTTTAATGCAGTACCACCTGAGGGATCCACTGTCACGGGCATTGCTGTTTATGTGCAGTAATTTTTCCAGATTCTCTGAACCTTTTGATGATACTAAGGACCGTAGATGGCGAAATCCCTAAATTCCTTACAGTAACTGGTTGAAAAAATGTTGTTCCAAACAATTTTCTGCCACATTTGTTAAGAAAGTGGTGACCTTCGCCCCATCTTTGTTTGTGAATGACGGAGCATTACATGGAAGCTGCTTTTATACCCAACCATGGCACCCACCTGTTCCCAATTAGCCTCCACACCTGTCGGATGTTCCAAATAAGTGTTGGATGAGCATTCGTCAAATTTGTCAGTCTTTCTTGCCACTTGTGGCAGTTTTTTTTAAACATGTTCCAAATGAGCTAATATTTGCAAAAAATAAAGTTTACCAGTTCCAACGTTAAGTATCTTGTCTTTACAGTCTATTCAATTGAATATAGGTTGAAAATGATTTTTAAATCAATGTATTTTGTTTTTATTTACCATTTACACAACGTGCCTACTTTACTGATTTTGTATTGTTATTTTTGTGGAGGTGCTCTAAACGCTTCACTGACTCGTCTTTTTATAGCCCCTTCGATGCACATTCTAAGGACTTCCGGGGATGCAATTCATGCCTAAACCTCCGCTCCTGTAGTCAATGCATTACCTTCAGAGTTTTGATTTATTGATTGATACTTGTATTCGTAGATTGCACAGTACAGTACATATTCCGTACAATTGACCACTAAATGGTAACACCCCAATAAGTTTTTCAACTTATTTAAGTCAGGGTCCACGTTAATCAATTCATGGCCGCTCAGTAAACGGATGACGCAAGAAAAACTTCTTGTCCACTACTGATGGGGAAATTGTCTACGCCTCTCTACCGTCACACCTGGAGTTGTCGGGAAGTTACCTGGCCTGGGAGCTGTCCAACGGAGCTGTGACCAGGTGTCTCCTGCTGTCCCTGTTGAAGACAAGCGCCTTGCCACTGGCCAGAACCCCACAGGCGAAGCTGACCTCAGCTCCGCGGAGGGACGAGAAGCTGTGGTAGGAAGAAAGTCGCGGGCTGGAGAAACCCTCGGAAAGGAAGGCCGGGAATGTCTGGGAAGCCAGCTCACAAGCTGGACCGCTGAAGCCTGGGTCACACCTGGTAAAGACAGGTCAGTTACTACTTTAGAAAAAGAAGGGACCCAATTTTTTGATTGATTGATTGATACTTTTACTAGTTGATTGCACAGTACAGTACATATTCCGTACAATTGACCACTAAATGGTAACACCCCAATAAGTTTTTCAACTTGTTTAAGTCGGGGTCCACGTTAATCAATTCATGGTACAAATATATACTATCAACATAATACAGTCATCACACAAGTTAATCATCATAGTATATACATTGAATTATTTACATTATTTACAATCCGGGGGGTGGGATGAGGAGCTTTGGTTGATATCAGTACTTCAGTCATCAACAATGATATCATGTGATTGGATTAAATGGTGCTAAAAGGCACAGGTGCCAAACTTATTTTATATTTTAAACATACTATTTATTGTAAATAAAAGGAAATACTTCAATATCTGCTTGACTGATCATTTCAAAGAAAGTTATTCATCAAATTGTACACTGTAAAAAGGACACTAGATTTTACAGTAAAAGACTGGCAGCTCAGTCAGCACAATTTTACTGTAAAAAAAAACCCTGTTTTTGTATTTGCCGTAATACACTGTAAAAAGGGTGGAGTGCCAACTACGGGTTGGGGAGGAGACCCTGCCCCAAGTGGAGGAGTTCAAGTACCTAGGAGTCTTGTTCACGAGTGGGGGAAGAGTGGATGGTGAGATCGACAGGTGGATCGGTGCGGCGTCTTCAGTAATGCGAACGTTGTACCGATCCGTTGTGGGGAAGAAGGAGCTGAGCCGGAAGGCAAAGCTCTCAATTTACCGATCGATCTACGTTCCCATCCTCACCTATGGTCATGAGCTTTGGGTCATGACCGAAAGGATAAGATCACGGGTACAAGCGGCCGAAATTAGTTTCCTTCTCTCCCTTAGAGATAGGATGAGAAGCTCTGTCATCCGGGAGGAACTCAAAGTAAAGCCGCTGCTCCTTCACATCAAGAGGAGCCAGATGAGGTGGTTCGGGCATCTGGTCAGGATGCCACCCGAACGCCTCCTTAGGGAAGTGATTAGGGCACATCCAGCCGGTAGGAGGCCACGGGGAAGATCCAGGACACGTTGGGAAGACTATGTCTCCCGGCTGGCCTGGGAACACCTCGGGATCCCCCGGGAAGAGCTAGACGAAGTGGCTGGGGAGAGGGAAATCTGGGCTTCCCTGCTTAGGCTGCTGCCCCCGCGACCCGACCTCGGATAAGCGGAAGATGATGGATGGATGGACACTGTAAAAACAACAACTGTAGATTTTACGGGACAGCTCACTCGCCTATATTTTAGTTTATTGATTACCTATTTACAGTAACATGCTGTAAAAATACACTGTCATTTTCATGGTGCAATTATGGCGACTGAGCTGCCAGTTTTTTTTAACCGTAAAGTCTACATTAAAAAAATATATGTATAATAATCAAGTGCAAAGGCAATTATGTCATATCATGAGGCAACTCCTTATACATTTATTTTCTTATTTAGTTACTTTTAGAAGCGGCCCTCTTAGGGCAGCTATAACTGCGACGTGGCCCTTAATAAAAACAAGTTTGACACCCCTGTATGATGGGCCGTTTCTTCAAAATAGCCACCCTCTGCTCTGATGACTTTTTTGCACACTCGTGGCATTCTCTCGATGAGCTTCAAGCACACCTGTGAAGTGAAAACCATTTCAGGTGACTACCTCTTGAAGCTCATGGAGAGAATGCCAAGTGTGTGCGAAAAAAAAATCGAAGCAAAGGGTGGCTATTTTGAAGAAACTAGAACATAAAACATGTTTTCAGTTATTTCACCTTTTTTTGTTAAGTACATAACTCCACATGTGTTCATTTATAGTTTTGATTTCTTCAGTAACAATCTACAATGTAAATAGTCATGAAAATAAAGAAAATGCAATGAATGAGAATGTGTGTACTGTATATAATACTACAGTGATTAGATTGATATTTGTCTTTTTTTTGTTATTATCTCAAAATAGTTTTTTTTGGGTTGCTTTCGTAATAGTTTCCAAAGTCAGGGAGTCATTCAGTGCATACAGGAAGGCTTTGAGGACAAAACCCAAATGATTTAAAGGGGAACATTATCACAATTTCAAAAGGGTTAAAAACAATAAAAATCAGTTCCCAGTGGCTTGTTGTATTTTTTGAAGTTTTTTTCTAAATTTTACCGGTCTCGGAATATCCCTAAATAAAGCTTTAAAGTGCCTTATTTTCGTCTCTCTGCGAAGCTATTGAGCGAATAGCTATTGACGCTATTCATAGCCATAGCATGGCCGAATAGCTGCGTTAGCATCGCCAGTAAAATGTGCGGACCAAACGATCAGGACTTTCGCATCTTTTGACACGGGAGAAACTTAAATCCGTCGATTGGTAAGTGTTTTTTTCACATTAAATGTGGGTGGAAGGAAACGTGATATAGTTGCAAATGCATCTGCAGGTTATCCATACATCTCTGTGCCATGTCTGTCTTAGCATCGCCGGTCAAATGTGGAGACACTCTGGCACATTCAATGGGGGTCTGGCGGCAGACACTTTGGCATCTTCGGGCCAGTGGTGCAACTTGAATCCCTCCCTGTTAGTGTTGTTACACCCTCCGACAACACATCAACGAAGCATGATGTCTCCAAGTTTCCAAAAAATAGTCAACAAAAACGGAAAATAACAGAGCTGAGACCCGGTGTTTGTAATGTGAAAATGAAAATGGTGGGTGTGTTACCTCGGCGACGTCACATTCTGACGTCATCGCTTCCAGCGCGATAAACAGAAAGGCGTTTAATTCGCCAAAATTCACCCATTTAGAGTTCGGAAATCAGTTAAAAAAATAGATGGTCTTTTTTCTGCAACATCAAGGTATATATTGACGCTTACATAGGTCTGGTGATAATGTTCCCCTTTAAAAATGAACCATGAGTAGTTTTTGTTTAGCTATAGTACAGTCACCACTTTATTTTGCTTAAAAAATTGTATGCTGTATTTAATACCACACGTTTAACACATCATCTGACTCACAACAATACTATCAATTTTACATTTAATAAGATCCGCTTTAAAAAAATGGTTAAGTGTATACGTTAGTTACTTGCTATAAAACATTCTCAGTTTTATAATCTATAGACAAGGTATTGGAATTCAATATCGGATTAGATCTGAGGCCAACAATGTTTAACAGGACATTCCCAATAGATAATAGAGATGTTTCGATACCGGTACCAAAATATATTTCGATACTTTTCTATATAAAAGGGACCGCAAGAAAATGACATTATTTTAACAAAAAATTTTATGATACATTTAACATATATTTATTAATATTTTCCTTAAATAAAACTGTGAACAAACTTGTCTTTTAGTAGTAAGTAAACAAACAAAGGCTACTAATTAGTCTGCTGACATATGCAGTAACATATTGTGTCATTTATACACCTATTATTTTGTCAAAATGATGATCGATTATTAATCTACTTGTTCATTTACTTTTAATATAATTGCTTTTTTTTTTTTAACATGTTCTGTTAAAATATAATAATCACTTATTCTTTTTTCTTGGATGATACCCAAAATCTGGTTATCGATCAGATACCAAATAGTTACAGGATCATACATTGGTCATTATAGTCCTCATGTGTCCAGGGACTTATTTCTTGAGTTTATAAACACAATATTTGTTTTAAAAAAGAAAAAAAAAAAGATTTTCTGCCGATAAAAAATATTGATGTAATCATAGTATCCACGAGATACGCTGTTGTACGTGGTATCATTACAGTGGATATCAGGTGTAGATCCACCCGTGGCGTTTGTTTACATTCTGACGCCGGTGAGTTATTGTATCCTCCTACGGTATGTAGTGAAGCATGTTTAGCTATTCCTCATCCTGCAGGGATGATACTTGTAAGAAACTCACTTTATTTTTCGCCATGGAGGCGAGGATTAGTGATTTAGAAGTAGCTAAAACACTGCAGACTGCGGATGTACATTAGCCGCTAACTAGTTAGCCATATTTTGATGGCGTTTCAGTGTTATAACTTTTTGGAGCAAAAATGCATCCGTTCTCTCTTTTCTGTCTACACACTTTGTCTGCTTGTAAGTACTCTGTGATTGTGCGCTGCCGAACATGCCCTTCTGCTCGTCATGCCTGTAGAAAAAAAAATATGGCAAACTGGTACTTTTCAAACAGAGTATAATACCGTTTTTGATTCATTGATACCGCGATACAATACTAGTACTGGTATACCGTACACCCCAAATAGACAGTGTTTAGTTTGATGAAACAAAGTCTTACTTGCAGCCTGTGCGGGAACAATGTCCTCTCCCAGAGCAGAATCGGAGGCAGGACGGACCAATGTATACTGAAAAAGACACATTTTTGAGTTTTGAGGCATGAAACAAGCAAGGTTCACAACGATTAGGGCATGCATGTATCTGCTGCTCACCATTATCAATGGCCCACATGTTGCCCACGCCACTGCCAGACTGTTTCCAGCGGAAGCGTGTGCTTTCTGTGAGGGCCACGTTGGGCAAGGGGATGGAAATCCTGGTCCATCTGCAGAAATGTGCCAAAGTATGTTCATGCAGATAAACATTCAGGGTCTTGATTGAAATACTGTGCGTGCAGTGGTGAGTCCTACCCGCTGTAGTTGTCAGAGGAGTAGATGGTGCTGTGAGGCAAGTGAGGACCCGCACAAAGCTCTGGCAGACACTCGGTGTGGAGCAGAGACCAGGAACGACCGTGATTGGTGGAGAACTCCAGACTGACACTGATGAAGCAGAAACAGCACTTTGACAATTTATAGTTGCTTCACTTCAAGTAGTTTAAAGTCACTGCCACATCATTCCAAGCACTACAGCTGTAGTGTTTGATAGTGCATTGAATTCAAATATCTGTAGGAGCCAGATGAGGTGGTTCGGGCATCTGGTCAGGATGCCACCCGAACACCTCCCTAGGGAGGTGTTTAGGGCACGTCCAACCGGTAGGAGTTCATAGGGAAGACCCAGGACACGTTGGGAAGACTATGTCTCCCGGCTGGTCTGGGAACGCCTCGGGATCCCCCGGGAAGAGCTGGACCTAGTAGCTGGGGAGAGGGAAGAATGGGCTTCCCTGCTTAGGCTGCTGCCCCCGCAACCAGATCTCGGATAAGCGGGAGAAGATGGATAGATGTATGTATGTATAAATGCATATGTAAGTGAAATAAATATAGTTGTCAATATAACATAATAAGACAGGTATTTTAATCAGAGGTGGGTAGAGTAGCCAAAAATTGTACTCAACTAAGACTACTGTTACTTTAGAGATGTATTAATTCAAATAAAAGTAAGTAGTCACCCAAATATTGACTTGAGTAAAAGTAAAAAGTATGTTGTGAAAAAACGACTCAAGTACTGAGTAACTGATGAGTAACCTGCTCCTTTAATGATGACAGCAACAAGTAATGCACAAAAACATAAAAATAACAATTAAAAAAATCACAGCTAGGAATATCTCTTAAGCAACTAAAACCCATCCATCCATCCATTTTCTGCCGCTTATTCCCGTTCGGGGTCGCGGGGGGCGCTGGCGCCTATCTCAGCTACAATCGGGCGGAAGGCAGGGTACACCCTGGACAAGTCGCCACCTCATCGCAGGGCCAACACAGATAGACAGACAACATTCACACTCACATTCACACACTAGGGCCAATTTTAGTGTTGCCAATCAACCTATCCCCAGGTGCATGTCTTTGGAGGTGGGAGGAAGCCGGAGTACCCGGAGGGAACCCACGCATTCACGGGGAGAACATGCAAACTCCACACAGAAAGATCCCGAGCCTGGATTTGAACCCAGGACTGCAGGACCTTCGTATTGTGAGGCAGACGCACTAACCCCTCTGCCACTAAAACAATAATATAAATTAAATATTTGGTTTTACACTGTATTGACAAAAAATCTAAAAATGAATTTACCTTGGCAACCTCATGATATTGTTGGCTAAGTTTTATATTCAAAAATGTAAGTTTCTCAATACCCGACCTGTTTTGTGTGCCTTTAAAAAGATTTAGAACTCTACATTAAAACACTACCTTTAACATGCAAAAAGCTGTGAAAACGATGATGCTGTGTTCCAAATTTGAGTTATTTACTGAGATCGAGTGAGCCTATGGCTTTGCACTTTGTTTATTTTATATATATATATATATATATATATATATATATATATATATATATATATATATATATATATATATATCTTTTCTGCATTCTATTTTAGTTATTTTGAATTTACAAATGTACAACCCCTGGTTTTGTACGGTTTTTATACTGTTTTGTACTGTTTTTGTACTTACTTTGATTATTATTTTCAACTGTTTGTAAATGTTGAAATTTATAAATAAAGCTTTATTAAATTTTTTTTTTAAAAGTGTGAAGTTAATCATGTGACCACCTGGCTCTGTTTGATTGGTGAAATGGCGTCAAATGTCACCAGTGACTGCATTTGATCGGTGAAACGGAGTCAAACGTCACCAGTGACTACATTTGATTGGTGAAACGGAGTCAATCGTCACCAGTGACTGCATTTGATTGGTGAAACGGAGTCAAACATCACCAGTGACTGCATTTGACTGGTGAAACGGAGTCCAACGTCACCAGTGACTGCATTTGATTGGTGAAACGGAGTCCAACGTCACCAGTGACTGCATTTGATTGGTGAAACGGAGTCAAACGTCACCAGTGACTGCATTTGATTGGTGAAACGGAGTCCAACGTCACCAGTGACTGCATTTGATTGGTGAAATGGAGTCAAACGTCACCAGTGACTGCATTTGATTGGTGAAACGCAGGCATGTGATAGATCCTACTTTGAAGGTCTGTCTGACAAACCAAAACAAACAAAGCGTGCATTAACAGATCGATAAAAATCAGTAGCGAGTAGCGAGCTGAATGTAGATAAATGGAGCGGAGTAAAAGTAGCGTTTCTTCTCTATAAATATACTCAAGTAAAAGTAAAAGTATGTTGCATTAGAACTAATCTTAGAAGTACAATTTATCCCAAAAGTTACTCAAGTAGATGCAACGGAGTAAATGTAGCGCGTTACTACCCACCTCTGATTTTAATATTTACCATTTCTATTTTAATTTCCCTGAAGGAACTCTCCTGAAGGAATCACTAAAGTACTATCTATCTATTTTTTTACCATTTCAACACCTGCAGTGGTGGTTTTAGCTACGGCAGGGCCGGCCTGTGGCATAAACACAGGCTGTTTTGGACCACAACAACTATGGGGGCCACATGATTATGGTCTAGGTTTTTTTTTCTGTGTTTTAAATCCATCTGTGAGAGTATCCGATGTCATAAAAGTTTAGATACAACCAATCTTGCTGTCAAAGTTCAATAATAACGTTGTTTGAATAAAATTAGAAATGTTTTGCACAACTTACACCCTCTTAGAAAAATGCAAAATGGTTCATTCTTCTTGACAGTGACAAACCCAGCATGGACTAATTTACTGTTCACTCAACACAGATGTCATAATGTCTCCAGAGCTCAGATTTATGCATTCACACACATCACCAACATGTGGGAGCCAGGATGAGGTGATAGAAGAAAAGTACAAATATGATATAACTATTTGGATAAAGTAATGTTAAGTTGATTGGCAATACTAGTGACTTGTCCAGAGTGTAAAACGCCTTCCGCCCGAATGCAGCTGAGATAGGCTCCAGCACCCACCGCCACCCCGAAAGGGACAAGCGGTAAAAAATGTATGGATGGATGTTAAGTTTCACTTTTGCATCTAAGAGCACATAACTGTGGTGCATTCAAGGAACCTTTATTAAAATTTGAAACAGAGAAATCACACATTCTTCGGGGCCGTATAGCTCGGTCGGTAAAGCGGCCGTGCCAGCAACTTGAGGGTTCCATGTTCGATACCCGCTTCCGCCATCCTAGTCACTGCCCTTGTGTCGTTGGGCAAGACACCTTACCCACACTGCTTTAAATGGAACTTAGATATTGGCTTTCTCTATGTAAAGCGCTTTGAGTCACTCGAGAAAAGCGCTATATAACTATAATTCACTTCACTTCATATTCTTAAGGACAGTGGAGGCTTAAGCCCCAGTAAATGCATGGATAATTATAATATAATAATGGTGTATTATTATGATAATTGTTGTCCACTAATAATAATCATACATGAATCAGATACCGTATTTCCTTGAATTGCCGCCGGATATATAGTATGCGCCTGCCTTGAATTACTACCGGGTCAAACTCGTTTCGCAAAATAATTAGCGCATGCTTAGTATTTCCGCCGGGTCAAACTCGTCACGTCACGAGTGACACTTCACCTGTCATCACTTTCAAAATGGAGGAGGCTGATTTCAATCATTTGAAATTGCATAAAGGGAAGAAGATTAAGAGCTATTCAGTAGGATTTAAGGTCCAAGCTATTGAATATGCTAAAAAGAACAGTAAGCAGCTATGTTTTATTAATATACCGTAGCTGCATGTGTCAAATATGAGTCATTAAATGACTCCCGCCTCCTGGTGGTAGAGGGCGCTAGTGATCCTTCTTGCGACTACTCGGCTGCAGAAGAAGTGACAATGAGTGTAGATATATGCTGGGAACGGATATGATGCGGGGGTGCATGAAGGACTTTTTAGGATGTAACACCACTACTCCTATGCTGACTATGTAAACAACCGGGCTGAAATAAAGCGTGTTCCAGTCCTAAATACCCAGTGTATTATTTATACAATAACACTTTTTTTTTTTTTTTTCTCCAAGATGGCGCTGCTGTAGTGGCTGCTGTAGGCAGGAGCTCTGTGCTCTTGTGTCATCCTTTTGTGTTTCCCTCTTGTTTTCATGTGTTATTATATTTTTTTTGCATTTTGG
Organism: Nerophis ophidion; assembly: GCF_033978795.1. Lineage (NCBI taxonomy): Eukaryota > Metazoa > Chordata > Actinopteri > Syngnathiformes > Syngnathidae > Nerophis > Nerophis ophidion. The sequence continues at coordinate 51,456,485 of NC_084622.1, forward strand.
TCCGGGACCCTTTGGGACTGTGTGACAAGGGGTGGCACTTTCGTGATCTCTGTGGTGCTTTTTTTGTGGACTTCTGGATCAGCCTCCCAGGAGCCTTTTGGCTATGGAGACCAGCTGCTGGGTGTCTGCTACACCAGAGTATGTTTGGATGTACTGGAGGAGATGCGGATGAGGGGACAGGACTGTGGAGCTAGCACTGAGTGCTGGGACGGGGAGGCTTCGCGGTGTCTTGACTGGGTGAGCAGGTGTCGGACACCTCAGTCACCTTGGACGTATCCTCGCTCATCCATGCGGACTGGACACTGGCCTAGAGTGGAGTCGGCTGTCTTGGTTGCTTTGTTGGGTCTGCTCCTTTCTTTGGCCATGCTCCCTCCACCCCAGCGGACGATGGCGTGGAACACCGCAGAGGCCACCACAGTGGATATGTTTATTTTACTTTTTATTCATAGCTGTATGTAGAAGTGTCTGGTTGTATCTGCTGCTTTAATGTCTTTAATCTCCTCTGTGTTCTTTGATGTTTGAGGGATGTGTACCATGGTTATGAGTTGTTTTTTAATTTGTTTTATTTGTTTTTTTCCCTTGGCCTCAGTCTGCTCCTCCTCTCCAGGGCCCAGGCAAAGACTGATTTTTTAAATTTTATTTTAATGTTCTATTGTAAACCCCCCCCCCCCCCCCCCCCCCCCCCCCGTCCCCCCCTTTGTTTACCTTTATCTCATCTTTTTTGTAAGGGGCGCTGGAAGCCGGCAGACCCGTCAGCGATCCTGTTCTGTCTCCCTGTAATGTTTGTCTAAACTTGAATGGGATTGTGCTGAAAATTTTAATTTTCCTGAAGGAACTCTCCTGACGGAATAAATAAAGTACTATCTAATCTAATCTGATCTAACTTTATGATGGCAGCGGTGGGATAAAGAGATCACCCACAGAGCAGAACGGGAGGGGGAGTTGTCCTGAGGATAATTCTGTCTTCGCCCGCACTACACCTGAGGAGCCGAGCTAACTGATGGCAGCGGTCTGCACGTCGGGAGCAACTTAAACGAGAACGCGCTATGGCTAGACACCTACTGACCATGAACTGGACCAGCGTGTGTTTATGTTTTCCTCTCGCTTGGACATATACATGGAGGATTACATATGTAAAATAAAACAGTTTTCTAAATTGGACTTTCAATCGAAGCAGGAGGTAATAAAGGAAGATCTCCATCGAGACAGAGAGACTTTTAAAACTGAAGAAAGATAAGGAAGACTTCTATAAACAAGTTATCGATGCTTTTGATCAGAAGGAGCTGCGCATGGACTTCATTTATAAGTAAAGGTAAGACCATAATAACGTGTTTTTTATTAAATGTGCTTTTCATGATGGTATCCTTACATCACACTTATATTTTTAAGCGCAGGCCTAAATTTGGTAAGCGCCAGAGTGAGAAGAGGTTTTAAAATATTTAGCGCATGCTTGCCTTTACCGCATGCCTTTGGTAAACGCCGGAGTGAGAAGAGGTTTTAAATTAATTAGCACCCCAGCGGCAATTCAAGGAAATATGGTCATTCATAATAATTCAAAACTTATCAAAATGTTTTTCCATACAAAATCTTGCAAACATTACAAGTTGCATGATGCATCCAAACACCTTAAAGTTTTACCACTTCTAAAAAGACGTCTTCAACCAAATTAAGTCAATATTTTTTTAGTCTGTGTAGACACACGGAATGTGTGTGTGTGTGTGTGTGTGTGTGTGTGATGTTAGGTATCGTGCAGGACTTTTTCTGGTGGTCCTCCCATAATCACTTAATTCAATGTTAAAACACAGTGTTACTGTTCAAACTGTGTGTAGTGTTACAGTTTTGAGCTTGAGTTTTTTTTTGGCCAAAAATATTATACAAAGTTGTTAAATAAAACCTCTGCCTTATTTTTTGATGAATATTTAGGCTAACTTCACCACTGTAAACTCATGTTGGTCATTATGGTGGTACTAAGAGACACATTTTTTCTGGTGAAAAAAGTTTAATAACCACTGTTTTAGTGCCATAATGGTAATAATAATAATAATAATAATAACAATCCATCCATCTTCTTTTGCTTATCCGAGGTTGGGTCGCGGGGGCAGCAGCCTAAGCTGGGAAGCCCAGACTTCCCTGTCCCCAGCCACTTGGCCCAGCTCTTCCCACGGGATCCCGAGGCGTTCCCAGGCCAGCCGAGAGACATAGTCTTCCCAACATGTCCTGGGTCTTCCCCTTAGCCTCATGCCGGTCGGACGTGCCCAAAACACCTGGCATCCTGACCAGATGCCTGAACCACCTCATCTGGCTCCTCTCCATGTGGAGGAGCAGCGGCTTTACTTTGAGCTCCTCCCGGATGACAGAGCTTCTCACCCTATCTCTAAAGGAGAGACCCGCCTCATTTGGGCCGCTTGTACCCGTGATCTTATCCTTTCGGTCATGACCCAAAGCTCATGACCATAGGTGAGGATTAGAACGTAGATGGACCGATAAATTGAGAGCTTTGCCTTCCGGCTCAGCTCCTTCTTCACCACAACGGATCGATACAGCGTCCGCATTACTGAAGACGCCGCACCGATCCGCCTGTCGATCATACAATACACTCTTCCCTCACTCGTGAACAAGACTTCCAGGTACTTGAACTCCTCCACTTGGGGCAGGGTCTCCTCCCCAACCCAGAGATGGCACTCCACCCTTTTCCGGGAGATAACCATGGACTCCGACTTGGAGGTGCTGATTCTCATTCCTGACGCTTCACACTCGGCTGCGAACCGATCCAGTGAGAGCTGAAGATCCCGGCCAGATGAAGCCATCAGGACCACATCATCTAGTTATTATAATAATAATAATAATAATAATAATAATAATGATAATATGTACCCCCTGCAAACCCAAAATGGACAAGCGGTAGAACATGGATGGATAATAATAATATTAATAATAGTAAAAAATATGTAATATTGGGCAACAAACAAAATCTTGTTCTGGGCAACCCAAAAGCTATATTTCATTTTACAGGTTTGAAAAGGTGTTTCTTCATTTTTCTCGAGCTGCAGCTTCACCCAAGAGAGAACTGCCTCACTTTCAAAGCACCGACCTACATGTGGCGCACTATTTAACGTGTTTTACAGTATTATATGAACCTAGAGTATTTGGCAATAGTTGACATAAAGAGTGTTTAAAGACAAGTTCACGGAGGTGTCCCACCTGTTGGCAGGCTGGTAGGAGCCGCAGCCCAGGTTGATGGAGAACTGGACCACGTGTGTGTGCGTGCCAGGCAGCACCGGGAGCAGCTGCATGAAGTCCACAGCCCACACGTGGCGCTTGGCACCCCCGTGAGAGTGCTGCTCCATGCAAAACTGGGTGACCGGCGTTTGCAGCTCGCTGGGCAAGGCCACTGAAACCACGGCGGGCGTCTGGCAGGGAAGACAGAGAAAGTATTGTGATGTGGATTGCAGATCATATATATTTTTTAGCTTTAATCATTTTGTTTGTAGTTTGTATTTCTTGTTTAGCACTGAGCAATACTGCTACATGATGCTTGGTGTTTCACTAAAGCTGTATTTGTTTAGCAGAGCTTATAAAATGTGTAGTCACCCTCCTTCTGTTCAGGATAAAGAATACATGTTTCTGGATCATAATGTTTCAAGAAGTAATCTGCATTTGCACCAGGGATGCACCGATTAATCGGTAACCGAATATATTCGGCCAAATATGGTAAAAAAAGCCGCATTCGGCCTTCGGTGGAATGAGTTAAAAAGAAGGCCGAATAGTGGCGTGTGACGCAATTTTTTGACGCGGTGACGCAATTTTTTGACGCGGTGACGCAATCAACCAACGTGCAGTGACGTTGGGATATGTTGTGTACCTGTATAAGTGTATGAGGTTACAAGCACACACTTATTGAGATTTAGTGGGGCCTGTGTTTACATTATTAGCCTGTTGTGTAGGCTACCTCTATAAGTGTAAGAGGTTATAAGCACACACTTAATTGAGATTTACTTGAGCCTTCTGTTTACATTATTAGCATATCTACTGTGGCTAAGCAGACTTTTGCCAAAAGGACAATAATTCATTTGTTGTGGGTTTATCCACTTTATTTTTTTTTTGGAATGCATGTTTTGTTTGAAGGCCTAATATAAATGAAAAACTTTGTGCTTTTTTTGAAAAGCAAAGGCTACTGGAATATTTAAAAAATGTCAATATTCAATAAAAAATTACTTTTTTTGAAAAACATGTCTAAATATTTATTCTAGTCTATTTATGCAATATAAAAAAAATTGTGAAAAACTGCATTCATTATTCGGCCAAGCATTTAAGTTTTATTTGGCTTCGGCCACAAATTTTCATTTCGGTGCATCCCTAATTTGCACTATTGTTGGTGGGGAAGGGATCTACGATTCTTACTTCTTAGTCATGCGATCATGTAGATAGCTGTGGTGCATTCAAGGAACCCTTATTAAAGTTTGAAATAGAGGAATCACACATTTTTAAAGACAGTGGAGGCTTAACCCCCACTAAATGCATGGATAATTATAATATAATAATGATGTATTATTATGATAATTGTTATCCACTAATAATAATCCTACATGAATCAGATAATTCATAGTACCGTTTTTTTCAGATTATAAATCACTCCGGAGTATACTTCGCAACGGCCGAAAATGCATAATAAAGAAGGAAAAAAACATCTATAAGTCGCACTGGAGTATAAGTCGCATTTTTGGGGGGAAATGTATTCGATAAAAGCCAACAGCAAGAATAGACATTTGAAAGGCAATTTAAAATTAAAGCTGCAAGCAGCGTTGGTCGGGTCCGCCTTTGGCTGCTGCCCCCGAGACCCACGGCCGGTAAAGCGTTAGAAGACACCTTGGTGCCACTATTTTGAGAATCTAATGCATTGTGAAAGTAATGCAGTTGTTGTATTGAAGTGAAAATATCAAACTTCCTGTAGATTTTTGCTAAAGTATGTTAATTATTCAAATGTAGGTCTAAATGAGACCTACATCGTGGTTTTTGTTTCATGTCTCTCTGATATTCCTACCGGAAGTTACAATCAGTTTTGTCTGTGTTAAAAACCAACAGCAAGAATAGACATTTGAAAGGCAATTTCAAATAAATAAAGAATAGTGAAGAACAGGCTGAATAAGTGTAGGTTATATGAGGCAAAAATAAGCAACTGCTATGTTAACCTAACATATTATGGTAAGAGTCATTCAAATAACTATAACATATAGAACATGCTATACCAGGGGTCGGGAACCTTTTTGGCTGAGAGAGCCATGAAAGCCAAATATTTTAAAAACGTATTTCCGCAAGAGCCATATTATATTTTGGTAATAATTTGATATGGGGAACATATTCACCATTAATTAGTTGATTATTAACATGCAAATTCGTAACACATTGGCTCTTAATTAGTAATTTTTAAGTACTTATTAATGCCTTTTTCTGCATGGCCTTGTTTTACAAGCAGTAAGCCATTAACTAAGAGTCTTTCCTTATAACCTCAGAATTATTGCTTATTAGTAACCCTGACCCTTATATGGTCCCCTAGTGTCCAAATAACTCTTAAGTCTTTGTTACTTCGAATATGTTTCCCATACTAAAGTGTTACAAATATTTTTCAACACCGAATACAACTAAATGTGCCCATTTTTAAGTTAGATTAACATTTTTAGATTATAATAAATATCTTGTTTTTTTAAATAACATTGTTATTCTGAAGCTAACAAATAATAAATGAAATACTTCTTACCATTAATGCGACTTCTTGGATTGATGGAATAAAATGCAGGAGAATGTTTTTAATTTTGAACGTTATTTTTAACCCTGTGATTACCAGCGGAATCATTTATTACTTATCGTGTTAAGCAATGTCAACTAAGATTTATCTGAGAGCCAGATGCAGTCATCAAAAGAGCCACATCTGGCTCTAGAGCCGCAGGTTCCCTACCCCTGTGCTATACCTTTACCAAACTATCTGTCACTCCTAATCCATAAATCCCATGAAATCTTATACGTCTAGTCTCTCACGTGAATGAGATAAATACTATTATTTGATGTTTTATGGCAGGGGCGCTCACACTTTTTCTGCAGGTGAGCTACTTTTCAATTGACCAAGTCGAGGAGATCTACCTCATTCCTATTTATAATTTATATTTATTTATTTATGAAAGAGACATTTTTGTTAACAAGTTAATGGTGTTTAATGATAATACAAGCATGTTTAACACACATAGATTCCTTTCTTTCATAAAGACAAGAATATAAGTTGGTGTATTACCTGATTCTGATGACTTGCATTGATTGGAATCAGACAGTGGTGCTGATAATGTCCTCATTTTCAAATGGAGGAAAAAAAAAGTCCTTCTTTCTGTCCAATACCACATGAAAGTGGTTGGATTTGGCATCTCATTTGTCCAACTTGCATACTCTTTTTTAAACACTTTGTTATGAGAGTAGCATATGTGTGTGGCCCTTTAATGTCTGGCAGCAGGTGAGTGACGTCAGTGAGTGTGCGGGTGGGCAAGCAAGTGAGAAAGCGGTCGCTGAGGCCGGGGGAGAAATACATTGGCATCAAACTCCGTAGCTTGCTAGCTTGTGCACGCTAGCTTTCTGAGACTCTTATTTTGTTAGCACAGGCAGGATGAAACAGGTTTTTTATGGTGAAGACAGGAACTGTGCAGTCGGTCTTTAGAGTTTTGACAGTAGGTACGGAGTCTCTAGAAATAAAATGTGTTTCTCTGCGTCTGCCCTGTTAGTGATTTTTTTCTTAAATATGAGCTCGCAGCAGCCAGCGTCATCTCACAAGATCCTCGGGTGCCGAGAATGTCAAACAACTGACGAAAGTGAAGTCTTGGTATGATCGATGATTGCTCATTTTATGTCTATTTTTTAATGCCTGGCTTGAGATCGACTGACACACCCTCCGAGATCGACCGGTCGATCGCGATCGACGTAATGCCCACCCCTGGTCTAAAACCATTCCTTTATTGTTATTATTTGTGAAAATAGCATAATCTGCAAGCTTACAAAGGGTTGAACTTACAGATCTGCTGCTATTTTCACAACTTATGTGTGACACTGCCCAACAGCAATCTCCAATACTTACTGACCTAAATTAATTTGTTAAAAGACTACACTTATATACTTATATTATACTTTTATTCTTTTTATTTGGACTAAAACTAGACTAAAACCTTTTTGACTTTTCATTTACTAAAACTAGACTAAAACCCTTTTGAATTTTCGTCGACTAAAACTGGACTAAAACTATCACATGTAAAAGTGACTAAAATGTGACTAAAACTATTTAAGTCCAAAAGACTTAGACCAAGACTAAATTTAAGATGGTTGTCAAAAACAACATTGTTATTATCACGATTAAGTCCAGGTTAATATAACATAAACTGTGTTGAGGAAGTTCTAGTATCTCACCCTGTAGGAGGAATAGGGAAGAGTGTCGAGCACCACACGTTCCCTCCTGCCTTCAGACCTTCCGAACAGAATGACATCGTGATCATGTGACTCTCCCGGGTCACATTCACCGCCGCCTGCAGAGAAGAAAGACTTGGATTCACATCGGCCGTGCAAACATTACTGTTCAAATGACTCAAAGGCATAGGATGGATGATTTTTTTCATACCCATAGAAAAGTGGAAGCGAAGGTTCCCGAAAGATGTGGTGTCAATGTAGGGCGTGCACACCCGCCTGCGGCCCTCGCTCTCGAACACCAGCGAGGAGCCCGACTCGATCTCGCCGCAATGGCTGCCGTAAACCGCTCCCTGTATGTCCCAGCTGAGGGACACAAAGCAGAACTTTAATAAACATCAGTGTTGGCTCTAGGAATTTCCAAAAGGACTTCTGCATGTCATAAAAATGGGGTCCCACAGTACATTTTTGGAGTCCCCCTTTTTTGTAACCTTCTGAAAACAAGCGATAAATGTATGCATTATCCTGTTATATTTCACTTTTTATATTGTTTGGGAAAAAGTTTGTCAGAAATGTTACTTAATTATTAAAAAAATAATACAAAAGAAAACATGCATATGTAAATGTATTCAGTTTAGAGCTGGGCGATATGGCCTTTTATTAATATCTCCATATTTTTAGACCGTATCACGATACAGCATATATATCTCCATATTTTGCCTTAGCCTTGAATGAACACTTGATGCATATAATCACAGCAGTATGATGATTCTATGTGTCTACATTCAAACATTCTTCTTCATACTGCATTCATATATGCTACTTTTAAACTTTCATGCAGAGAGGGAAATCACAACTAAAAGAGTATTTATGAAACAGTTATTAAACAGTGGCACAAACATTCATGTCATTTCCAAAACAGAAAGTGCAAGATTGTCAGACATTTTAAACAAGCTATGAGTGCACTTTTTTGCATGATGTCACTAAGATGACATATCAAAACAACACTAAATTAAAGTGCACTTTTTGTACAGAACGCCACTACAATAGTTTAAAACAAATAAAGTGCACTTTTGTGCATTATGTCAAAAAAAGATATTTCAATAAGTGTCAAATAAAAATTAGCTGCGTAATAGGAAGTTAAATAGTGTATGTCCTTTGCTATGTGGTAGGTTCCTGCTGTTGTATCTCCTGTTGTTGACTATTTTCTTCTGGAAATGGCTGCTTGGTCATTTTGTGGGTGTGGCACTGGCCGAAATGTTGACATGCGGAGTTTCAAGCACTCTTCATTCTCAAGCGGGTGACTTTTCAAATGATGCTACACATTACCAGTGCTGCTACTTTTTGTAGCAGCAACATATTACGGTTATCTGTTCTACATCTTCCCACTTCAAGCCGAACCACCGCCAGACGATGGACTCCGCTCGGTTTTTCTTGGAAATAATTTTTCCTTCATTTGTTACCAGGTTCGCACCTTCTCTCTCTCTCATATTACCACTCGCAACGCTCTGCTAGCATCACAGCTAATGCTACCCATGCCGCTACCTCTCTGTTCTGCGAGGGCGTATGACCGTGCAGTATGTGATGTATGTAAGAAGGCAAGCTTGTTTTAAGTCTCTGTAAGAAGGAGAGACAAGAAAGAGTGAGAAACGCCTGTAGTGTAATGCCCGCAGCTAAAAGCAACTGCGTGAGAACGTATACTCCAATATCACGATATAGTCATTTTCTATATCGCACCGAGACAAACCTGCGATATATGGAGTATATTCCATATATTGCCCAGTCTTAATTCAGCTAAACATTCATTCACTTTCTTCTTTCCTTCATGGATCTAAACCTCATCCCCGCCGCCCTACAATCGAAGTTCTCTGGCTGACGAGGACCACTGACACATCTCATCCCTGCATATTTTACTAGAATACTCCTATGGGCATTTAATATATCAAAATCAAGTTCCTACTGTACTGTTTACTTGTTGAAAATCCCCGCCGCCCTAAAATCAAAGTTCTCTGGCTGACGAGGACCACTGACACATCTCATCTCTGCATATTTTACTAGAATGCCCTTATAGGTATTTCATATATCAAAATCAAGTTCCTTCTGTACTGTTTACTTGTTGAAATACCCTTTTTCAGAGCAAATATCTACCCAAACAACCACTTTGCTGCTGCCAAAAATGTATTTGAGGGGTGTTTCAACAAGTAAACAATACAGTAGGTAGTACATTTTGATATATGTAATGCTCAATAGAGTATACTATTAAAATATGCAAAGATGAGATGTGTCAGTATTAAAAAAATTACTTGAAATACATTTTTGGCAACAGCAAAGTGGTCGTTTGTGTCAGGTGGGGGTCGCATGTTATTGCAGGGTTGGTCTCCCAGGATGCAGACGGACAACTCTGGACGAAGCGTGAAGGTAGGATCTGATTTATTCCTCATAAATCATAACACATACAAGAAATAAGAAACAAACAAAGAAACACGTGCTGATTGCTAAGGCAAAAACTTAGCGCAAGACCCAAGAAACATAGAAGCAGGAATTACCCAACATAATAGACAGGTAGAAAGTAGAGCAGTGGCGGCACTTAAGTGGCCAACAAGACCCATTAGGATTCATTCAAATGTGCAGACTGTTGCATATTGCAAATAATGAAGTCAGACTGAGTGTGGCGCACAACGTGAATAGCTCTCTGATTAGTGCCTGGCAGCAGGCGAGCGTGCCGAACACTAATAAGAGGCAGGTGAAACCAAACAGAGGGCTTCACGGTGGGAGAGGGGTTAGTGCGTCTGCCTCACAATACGAAGTTTCTGCAGTCCTAGGTTCAAATCCAGGCTCGGGATCTTTTTGTGTGGAGTTCGCATGTTCTCCCCATGAATGCGTGGGTTCCCTCCGGGTACTCCGGCTTCCTCCCACCTCCAAAGAGATGCACCTGGGGATAGGCCCCTCCCACCTCCAAAGACATGCACCTGGGGATAGGCCCCTCCCACCTCCAAAGACATGCACCTGGGGATAGGCCCCTCCCACCTTCAAAGACATGCACCTGGGGATAGGTTGATTGGCAACACTAAATGGTCCCTAGTGTGTGAATGTGAGTGTGAATGTTGTCTGTCTATCTGTGTTGGCCCTGCGATGAGGTGGCGACTTGTCCAGGGTGTACCCTGCCTTCCGCCTGATTGTAGCTGAGATAGGCGCCAGCGCCCCCCGCGACCCCAAAAGGGAATAAGCGGTAGAAAATGGATGGATGAAACCAAACAGCACCCATGGTAACCACAACAAACCCAGGGGTGCACAAAACAGGAACTAAGGGAGTCCAAAACTAAACAAAACATGATCAGGGCCACGGATCATGTTTTGTTCAACAAGTAAACAGTACAGTAGGTACTTCATTTTGATATTTGTAATGCCTGTAAGGTTATTCTAGTAAAAAATGTGTGTGTAAATATCAAAATATTACGTTGAATCCCTTAGTCAGGCAATATTACTGTGGAGGGAGGTGTGGCCAGCGCTGCCTGCAGGAGCAAAGGACTGTCCTGTCCATGGTGCTGAAGACCATCAGACGGGGGCGTGGCACTGCCCACGGCGAGACACAGCTGAACAGGAGATTAGATTTCCCAGGTGGTACAAGTTGTCTAATCACCTGTTGTCTTTAACAGTAGCGGTCAGGAACAGCAAGAGGAGGAAGGACTTGGAGAGACTGAAAAGTCAAAATAGCGAAAACTATTGATGTGCATTAAAACTTTGTTCAACTCTGGACGGCGGTCTCCTGTCACGTGTGTGATCAGCAGAGCCGCTAGGAAGCGACTTCCACATCTGGCACCCAATTAAAACAAAAAGACAAAGTCAACACCGAGCCCACTAGAGGCACTGGGGCAGTTCTTAGCCGAGGTGTCTATGGCGAACCACCGACAAATGGAGGCGATGCAAGCGCAGATCGCACAGCAAAATCCGGTACTGCGAGCGCATGTGGAAGTCGCTTCCTCGCGGTTCCGCTGCTCACACACGTGACAGGAGACCGCCGTCCAGAGTTGAACAAAGTTTTAATGCACATCAATAGTTTTTGCTATTTTGACTTTTCAGTCTCTCCAACTCTCCAAGTCCTTCCTCCTCTTGCTGTTCCTGACTGCTGCTGTTAAAGACAACAGGTGATTAGACAACTTGTACCACCTGGGAAATCTGGTCACCTGTTCAGCTGTGTCTCGCCGTGGGCACTGCCACAAACTCGTCTGATGGTGCTCTGTCCTCAGCACCATGGACAGAGGCGGTGACATTTGCTCCCTAAAGGCCTACTGAAAGCGACTACTACCGACCACGCAGTCTGATAGTTTATATATCAATGATGAAATATTAACATTGCAACACATGCCAATACGGCCTTTTTAGTTTACTAAATTGCAATTTTAAATTTCCCGCGAAGTGTCCTGTTGAAAACGTCGCAGTATGATGACGCGTGCGTTTGACATCTCAGGTTGTAGCAGACATTATTTTCCAGCCCGATCCAAGCTATAAGTCGTCTGCTTTAATCGCATAATTACACAGTATTCTGGACATCTGTGTTGCTGAATCTTTTGCAATTTGTTCAATTAATAATGGAGACGTCAAAGTAGAAAGATGGAAGTGGGAATCTTTAGCCTATAGCCACACAAACACAGCCGGTGTTTCCTTGTTTAAAATTCCCGGAGGTAAAGCTTTACTATGGAACAGAGCAGTCAAGCGAACATGGATCCCGACTACATGTCAACCGGCATTTTTCCGTGAGAAAATTGTGGTATAAAGTCGCCTCTTACCGGAGATAAGCGGAGCTTGCGCCGTCCATGCACTTGCGTGACTTTCCTCAGAGACTCTGGCATCAAGACACTCGTGGCCACACCCCTCCGACTTCAGGTACTATTTAATCTCACTAAAACACTAGTAACACAATAGCAAATAAGGGATTTTCCAGAATTATCCTAGTAAATGTGTCTAGAAACAGCTGAATCGCTCCCACTTACCCTCGCCTGATTTTTTTTTTTTTTTTTTTGTAGTCCTTCAATATCAATATCCTCATACACAAATCTTTCATCCTCGCTCAAATTAATGGGAAAATCATCGCTTTCTCTGTCCGAATCGCTCTCGCTGCTGGTGGCCATGATTGTAAACAATGTTCAGATGTGAGGAGCTCCACAACCCGTGACGTCACGCGCACATCGTCTGCTACTTCCGGTACAGGCAAGGTTTTTTTATTAGCGACCAAAAGTTGCGAACTTTATCGTCGTTCTCTACTAAATCCTTTCAGCAATAATATGGCGAAACGATCAAGTATGACACATAGAATGGACCTATTATCCCCGTTTAAATAAGGACATCTCATTTCAGTAGGTCTTTAAGGCAGCGCTGGCCACACCTCCCTCCACGATTACATTTAATGAAAATTTCACATAAATGAATACATCCAAACACCTCATAAATATTGATTATGTGCAAAAAGAAATAACAGTTACAATTGTATGTAGGTTACAAACAAAAATGAGGTTTTATCACATCAACATCGGACTAACACGGTCCTTTATCCATCCATCCATTTTATACCGCTTGTCCCTTTTGGGATCGCAGGGCCTATCTCAGCTGCATTCGGGCGGAAGGCGAGGTACACCCTGGACAAGTTGCCACCTCATCGCAGGGCCAACACAGATAGACAGACAACATTCACACACTAGGGACCATTTAGTGTTGCCAATCAACCTATCCCCAGGTGCATGTCTTTGGAGGTGGGAGGGGCCTATCCCCAGGTGCATGTCTTTGGAGCTGGGAGGGGCCTATCCCCAGGTGCATGTCTTTGGAGGTGGGAGGGGCCTATCCCCAGGTGCATGTCTTTGGAGGTGGGAGGGGCCTATCCCCAGGTGCATGTCTTTGGAGGTGGGAGGGGCCTATCCCCAGGTGCATGTCCTTGGAGGTGGGAGGGGCCTATCCCCAGGTGCATGTCTTTGGAGGTGGGAGGGGCCTATCCCCAGGTGCATGTCTTTGGAGGTGGGAGGGGCCTATCCCCAGGTGCATGTCTTTGGAGGTGGGAGGGGCCTATCCCCAGGTGCATGTATTTGGAGGTGGGAGGGGCCTATCCCCAGGTGCATGTCTTTGGAGGTGGAAGGGGCCTATCCCCAGGTGCATGTCTTTGGAGGTGGGAGGGGCCTATCCCCAGGTGCATGTCTTTGGAGGTGGGAGGGGCCTATCCCCAGGTGCATGTCTTTGGAGGTGGGAGGGGCCTATCCCCAGGTGCATGTCTTTGGAGGTGGGAGGGGCCTATCCCCAGGTGCATGTATTTGGAGGTGGGAGGGGCCTATCCCCAGGTGCATGTCTTTGGAGGTGGAAGGGGCCTATCCCCAGGTGCATGTCTTTGGAGGTGGGAGGAGGCCGGAGTACCCGAAGGGAACCCACGTATTCACGGGGAGAACATGCAAACTCCACAGAGAAAGATCCCGAGCCCGGGATTGAACTCAGGACTACCAGGACCTCCTTATTGTGAGGCAGATGCACTAACCCCTCTTCCACCGTGCTGGCCAACAACAGTTATTTAAATCTCATTATTTCCGGACACAATAAAGGCTTAAGTACTGTCAAACACGTAGCTTTACAATACCGACAAATAAACAAAATACCGGATGAAAGTTATAATCGATAAAACAAAAAAAACAGAGTTTTGACCTGAAAAAGGCACTTCTGGAAATGTGTGTCCTTAAAAGTGCTTTAACGCCAACATTGAACATGCTTATGGTGTTTGTAATAAATCACCTGGAAGACGATGCACATGGAGACATATTTGTGCACAGTGGAGAGAGGATGCTCATTAGCACTGACAGAAGTTACCTCAGTATGTCACCCCGCTCCTGCCACCCACTTTCCACCAAATGTTACATTAGACCAACAAACTCTGCTTGCACAGAAGTAAGCCCCTGACACCTGACGGGTGTGACCGGGCCTGCCGTGCAGCATGATGGTGTGAAGCACAGTGGTGGAAAACCCCCACTGGTGTCAGGACTGTCTCAAAGATGCAAAAAGGCACAGGTAGGTAATTGCTGTCAGCGAGTAACACACCAACCCTCTCCATTTTTAGTGCCGCTCTGGAAGCTGCGGGCTAACAATGGGACCCTCTTGCTTTCTGCTGTGCTGGTTATGTGTAAAGTGTCTGACTGCCAACAGATGGACTGCTGCCTGTGAAGCACTCAGAGCCATGGCATACACCTGTGGAAGTCACTCAAACACACAGCGTGTCAGGTCAGATTACAGGTGACAGGTGTCCTACTAAGTGCATGTGCACAAGGCACGCTCGTCTCAGAATAGATTTGGTCTCTCCATCAGTTGAGACTTATTTTACTTCTCCAATGAAGCACAACAGTGTCAGAGGTTAATTATGTGTCTTTGGAGTTCTTTTATCACAGAGAATTAAGAAAATCCCAGCAGGAATTAAACCACCGGTGTAAAAAAAGAGGCACCTGCAGCGCTCCCGAGAGCCCTAAGATTATGTTTAAAGCCCCCCCAGCGGTTAAGCTGTGTAATATGGTTCTGATTCTTGGCAATTGTCAGACACATTCTTTTAAGTTTCATTCCCCAGAACAATATTTCTACAGTGGTGACTAGGGTTCTATATTACAGTGGTTCTCAAATGGGGGTACGCATACCCCTGGGGGTACTTGAAGGTATGCTAACGGGTATGTGAGAATATTTTTAAATATTCTAAAAATAGCAACAATTCAAACATCCTTTATAAATATATTTATTGAATAATACTTCAACAAAATATGAATGTAAGTTCATAAAGTGCGAAAACAAATACAATAATGCAATATTCAGTGTTGACAGCTAGATTTGTTGTGGACATATTCCATAAATATTGATGTTAAAGATTTCTTTTTTTGTGAAAAATTTTTTAGTTGATGAATCCAGATGGATCTCTATTACAATCCCCAAAGAGGGCACTTTAAGTTGATGATTACTTCTATGTGGAGAAATCTGCATTTACAATTGAATCACTTGTTTATTTTTCAACAAGTTTTTAGTTATTTTTATATCTTTTTTTCCAAATAGTTCAAGAAAGACCACTACAAATGAGCAATATTTTGCACTGTTATACAATTTAATAAATCAGAAACTGATGACATAGTGCTGAATTTTACTTCTTTATCTCTTTTTTTCAAACAAAAATGCTTTCTTCAGATTAGGGGGTACTTGAATTAAAAAAATGTTCACAGGGGGTACATCACTGAAAAAAGGTTGAGAACCACTGCACTAAATAATCATATTGGATTCGATTCTCGATTCAAAAACGATATTTTTCCGATTTAAAAGGATTGTGTATTCATTCAATACATAGATTTCAGCAGGATCTACCCCAGTCTGCTGACATGCTAACAGAGTAGTAGATCTTTGTAAAAAGCTTTTATAATTGTAAAGGACAATGTTTTATCAACTGATTGCAATAATGTAAATTTGTGTTAACTATTAAACAAACCAAAAATATGACTTATTTTATCTTTGTGAAAACATTGGACACAGTGTGTTGTCAAGCTTATGAGATGTGATGCAAGTGTAAGCCACTGTGACACTATTGTTCTTTTTATAAATGTCTAATGATAATGTCAATGAGGGATTTTTAATCACTGCTATGCTGAAACGATAACTAACATTGATACTGTTGTTGATAATATTAATTTTTGTTTCACTACTTTTGGTTTGTTCTGTGTGGTGTTTGTGTCTCCTCTCAATTGCTCTGTTTATTGCAGTTCCGAGTGTTGCTGGCTCAGGTTTTGGTTTTAGAATTGGATCGCATTATGTTATTGCTGTGTAGTGGTTTGTTGGATTGATAAAAAAAAAATTGAAAAATCGATATTTTAAAAATGAGAATCAATTCTGAATCGCACAACGTATTCGAATCGATTTTTTCCCACACCCCTAATATATATATATATATATATATATATATATATATACATATATATATATATACATACACACACATATTTATATATATATACACTCATACACACACACATATACATACATATGTATACACACATTACTATCTTTTTTGTGGATAGCGACTAGTGACCCCGCAATTTTAAACGTATTCTTACACACCTGACCGCATGTCTAGTTGATAGATGATGACGAGGTTTTGTTGCCATAGTGCTAATATTAGTAACTTCATCCCAATCACAGCGTTGTTCTTCATCATTGTTGTTGCTGACAGCTGTTGTGTGCCTTCTTCTCTATTTTTTATGGTCACGTGATAGTGACGCGGCAGCAAGAAGGCGGGAAGTTGAGAACATCATCATTCTCATGTAATACTCGGGGCTTTGTTTGTTCATACCTCAACAATCAGACATTCCCCTTTTCAAAAACTCTAGTTTTAAACCACCCAAAATGCTGTTACTTGAGTATAAAAGGTGGAAACCATACATTTATTTGCTGTTCCCGTGGGAACAGGCCCTAAAACCTATGGAATTTTACATAAAAACTTAAATTGGTACTCAAATCTCAATCTACTCATAGGTTCAAATACCGTGTTACTTGACTTACTTTGATGGTGGACTCTCAAAGTCCTCTTCCCAGTAGCTCCTTCCCTCCTCCCGGTGCAGGTCGATGTCTCGACTGGACGCAAAGCTGTGGCCAACGCCTTCACCCCCATGGAAATACAGAGAGTTTCCCTCAGACTGGCAAGCATGCTGTGCAACACAGAAAGATAACATTTGAAGGTGACATACGTAAAGGAACACTCGAGGAGAAATCCTATTTTTCTAGCCATACCTTGACAGTAGCACCAGGAAAGAATAGCCAGTTGGCAGTGTCTGGAGGATCCAAGTTGTCCTCCATGAGGGGAGCTTTATGGGCGGCATTGACCAGCAAAACATTATCCAGACCCCAGCAGGACTCGTAACCTTCTGGACCTTGAGGAGCCCCCTGAGACCATCGGAGGCGAACATTTTCAGCCCTGGAATGTACTGGCATGGGGACCAGGTGGATGAAGGTGCTGCTGTTGGTAGGAGCTCTAGAGGACCACAATATGATCAAGTTACTTATGGTAAACTCATCCAGAACTACTGAACCATGGCCAGGACTAAGGAGGAAGCAAGAGATTGATAGAGACCTGATCTTCTCAAGTGTGATCCAGTCAGAGTTGTTAGCATTTCCACCGAGGCTGTATGACACAGTGATGCCGGGGTCAGAGTAACTGAATCGACAGGAGCCTGAACCTGGGTAACATGAACACAAGTCTGGGTGACAGAGTGAGGACAACCTTTGGATGTGCGATGTAGCGTGGAAGAAAACATCAGCGTTCACTCTAACTGATATGTTCCCAACTTTCCTATTAGGTGTGTCTCCATACAACTTTTTCACTTCCGATACACTGGAGCTTTTAGTATTGGCCGACCGATTCTGTATGATATCAGCTAAAACTATACATAATTGTATTATTTTGCAGTGGGGAATGTTGTAAAAGGTTTGATGTAATGATTGTGAAAAAAGTGCAGTTTCTTTTTAAGAACGATAAGAATTAAAATTGAAAAAATACTTGGACCAATATCCAATATTGATTAGGTACACTTTTACTACTAAGTACATATACTGTATTTGCTCGCAAACACATACAGAAAAGGCCAAAAGTTTGGACACACCTTTTCATTCAATGCGTTTTCTTTATTTTCATGACTACTTACATTGTAGACAATTCTCCAACACATGCGGACGTTAACGGACCCAATTTCTTTTGTAGAAATGACCCCTTTGGGTCACAGATTTTATGTCAACAAAAGCAGTCGGCCATGTAATGCATGCACTTTTTAGTTTTAAGAAAAATTCACCAGTGCCTCCATGAAAATGCCCCCGTCTACCTCAAAGAACTACTCACCCTCAAATCCTCCACACGGCACCTCCGCTCCGGACAGACTAACCTCCTCCAACCTCCGAGGACAAAGCTACGGACAATGGGGGACCGGGCTTTCTGCTACGCAGCTCACAGTCTGTGGAACGCTCTCCCTTACCACCTGAGGGCACCACAGACTGTGGATGCTTTTAAAAAAAGGCTGAAAAAAACCTTCTTTTTAAAAGAGCCTTTTTTTTTTTTTAGATGTATACATAGTAGTTCTAACTATTAGGCTGCTCTAGTTATTGTTTTTATTTTATTATTATTATTTTGTATTTATTTTTTTAATACACTGTAGCACTTTACTCAATGTCCATTTTCTACCGCTTATTCCCTTTTGGGGTCGCGGGGGGCGCTGGCGCCTATCTCAGCTACAATCGGGCGGAAGGCGGGGTACACCCTGGACAAGTCGCCACCTCAGCGCAGATAGACAACGTTCACACTCACATTCACACACTAGGGCCAATTTAGTGTTGCCAATCAACCTATTCCCAGGTGCATGTCTTTGGAGGTGGGAGGGGCCTATCCCCAGGTGCATGTCTTTGGAGGTGGGAGGGGCCTATCCCCAGGTGCATGTCTTTGGAAGTGGGAGGAAGCCGGAGTACCCGGAGGGAACCCACGCATTCACGGGGAGAACATGCAAACTCCACACAGAAAGATCCCGAGCCTGGATTTGAACCCAGGACTGCAGGACCTACGTATTGTGAGGCAGATGCACTAAACCCTCTGCCACCGTGAATTGCTTTTTACAAATAAAATCTATTATTATTATTATAACTCTAAAGTGGGACTAGGTGTGTTGGTTGACATAGACAAACTGTCCACAAAACCAGGACCGATTCCAGAGGGTTCCTTTGTACAACAAAATTATAAAAAAAACAAATGCCTCTTTACTTTTTACTTGAGCCTGTGTAAATGTAAAATGGTTCTTTAAAACATTGATGTGACCACCTGTGTGTCTTAGAATTCTGTTATTTGTCAGTGTGTTTGGAGATATGATGGGGTCAGGGGTCACTAATGGAGGAAGCAAGGGCCTGTGTCTTCAACTATTGACTACCCCTGATGGTGTGCAGCATCCATGTCTTTATGCAATGCACTTCTCCATCCCCACCTGAGTACAGCTGAGCTTTAATGTGCCTCCTGAGTCTAGGACTTCACTCCAAATGCTGTATTTATGGTAAAAGGGGAAAAAAGGACTGGCATACTGCATGCAATACTCACCCAGGGCGAACTGGAGGACAGATGCTGTGCTGGTGTTCAGAGGGACAGTGGTCTGCAGGACACAAAAGACATATGTATATGAATATTTTTATAATCCAGAGGTGTCCAAACTACAAACCGTGGGCGTCTTCAGTTTGGCCCGCAAGACGTCGCAAATTAAATAAGAAGTCTGGCAAGTGATATGCCTCCAGTTTAATTCTAATTACCTCAAAATATAAACGCCGCACACATGTTGCTGTCTTTTGGACAATGTTATTAATTTTGCTTAATAACTATTGATATGTGTGTGTGGAAGTTGCTTCCCAGAAGTTCCACTGCTAGACACAGCACCAGAGCAAACGTGCAGTTTTTAACCAGGTTTTAATGTACAAAGATTTTATCAAAAGTTTTCTCTCCAGCAGGACGCGACTTTTCAGCCACGTCCGTATCCTCTCTCCCCTCCTACTCCCGGCCGCTTGCTGTTAAAGACAACAGATGATTGGATTAACACGTACGACCTGTGAAGTCTGATAACCTGCCAGCTGTGTCTCGCCGTCAGCACATGCCCCGCCTCCTATCCAATGGTGCTCGTCCTCAACACCATAGACAGAGGCGGTGACCTTTGCTCCTGCAGGCGCACTGGCCACACCTCCCTCCACAGTGTGTTACTTTAAAATGTCTTGAGCACGGCCTCAATTCATATGACCCAATACAAATAAACCATAACCAACACAGGAAGTCAACACACAACCTGCTGCTTAAATGCTTAAAACGACCAAAATACGG